>NC_034175.2:815888-885592 GCF_002021735.2 Oncorhynchus kisutch | reverse complement strand
CTCTATGTTCTTTCCTGTTGGTTCTCAGACTCTCTCCTCTCTCTTCTCCCTCTGTTCTTTCCTGTTGGTTCTCAGACTCTCTCCTCTCTGTTCTTTCCTGTTGGATTCTCAGACTCTCTCCTCTCTCTTCTCCTCTATGTTCTTTCCTGTGGTTTCCCAGACTCTCTCCTCTCTCTTCTCCTCTCTGTTCTTTTCTTTTGTTCTCAGACTCTCTCCTCTCTCTTCTCTCTGTTCTTTTCCTATTGGTTGTCAGACTCTCTCTTCCGCTCTCTTCTCCTCTCTGTTCTTTCCTGTTGGTTCTCAGATTCTCTCCTCTCGGGTTCTTCCTATTGGTTCTCAGACTCTCTCCTCCTCTCTCTTTCCTGTCTGTTCTTTCCTATTGGTTTCAGACGCTCTCCTCTATGTTCTTTCCTGTTGGTTCTCAGACTCTCTCCTCTCTCTTCTCTTCTCCTCTCTGTTTCTTTCCTGTTGTTCTCAGACTCTCTCCTCTCTCTCTCTTTCTCTTCTCCTCGTTCTTTCCTGTTGGTTCTCAGACTCTCTCCTATCTCTTCTCCTCTATTTCTTTCCCTTTGGTTCTCAGACTCTCTCCTCTCTCTTCTCTGTTCTTTCCTATTGGTTGTCAGACTCTCTCCTCTCTCTTCTCTGTTCTTTCCTGTTGGTTCTCAGACTCTCTCCTCTCTCTTCTCTTCTCCTCTCTGTTCTTTCCTGTTGGTTCTCAGACTCTCTCCTCTCTCTTCTCTTCTCCTCTCTGTTCTTTCCTGTTGGTTCTCAGACTCTCTCCTATCTCTTCTCCTCTATGTTCTTTCCTGTTGGTTCTCAGACTCTCTCCTCTCTCTTCTCTGTTCTTTCCTATTGGTTGTCAGACTCTCTCCTCTCTCTTCTCTGTTCTTTCCTGTTGGTTCTCAGACTCTCTCATCTCTCTTCTCATCTCTGTTCTTTCCTGTGGTTCTCAGATTCTCTCCTCTCTGTTCTTTCCTATTGGTTCTCAGACTCTCTCCTCTCTCTTTCCTCAATGTCTTTCCTGTTGGTTCTCAGACTCTCTCCTCTCTCTTCTCTATTCTTTCCTGTTGGTTCTCAGACTCTCTCCTCTCTCTTATCCACTCTGTTCTTTCCTGTTGGTCTCAGACTCTCTCCTCTCTCTTCTCCTCCTCCTGTTCTTTCCTATTGGTTCTCAGACTCTCTCCTCTCTCTTCTCCTCTCTGTTCTTCCTATTGGTTCTCAGACTCTCTCCTCTCTGTTCTTTCCTCTTGGTTCTCAGACTCTCTCCTATCTCTTCTCCTCTATGTTCTTTCCTGTTGGTTCTCAGACTCTCTCCTCTCTGTTATTTCCTGTTGGTTCTCAGAGTCTCTCCTCTCTCCTCTCTGTTCTTTCCTGTTGGTTCCCAGACTCTCTCCTCTCTCTTCTCCGCTCTCTTCTTTCCTTTTGGTTCTCAGACTCTCTCCTATCTCTTCTCCTCTATGTTCTTTCCTGTTGGTTCTCAGACTCTCTCCTCTCTGTTCTTTTCTGTTGGTTCTCAGACTCTCTCCTCTGTCTTCTCTGTTCTTTCCTATGTGGTTGTCAGACTCTCTCCTCTTCGTCTTCTCCTCTCTGTTCTTCTTCTGTTGGTTCTCAGATTCCTCTCCTCTCTGTTCTTTCCTATTGGTTCTCAGACTCTTTCCTCTCTCTTTCCTCTCTCTTGTCTTTCCTATTGGTTCTCAGACTCTCTCCTCTCTGTTCTTCCTGTTGGTTCTCAGACTCTCTCCTCTCTGTTCTTTCCTGTTGGTTTCTCAGACTCTCTCCTCTCTCTTCTCGTCTCTGTTCTTTCCTATTGGTTCTCAGACTCTCTCCTATCTCTTCTCCTCTATGTTCTTTCCTGTTGGTTCTCAGACTCTCTCCTCTCTCTTCTCTTCTCCTCTCTGTTCTTTCCTGTTGGTTTTCAGACTCTCTCCTCTCTCTTCTCTTCTCCTCTCTGTTCTTTCCTGTTGGTTCTCAGACTCTCTCCTATCTCTTCTCCTCTATGTTCTTTCCTGTTGGTTCTCAGACTCTCTCATCTCTCTTCTCATCTCTGTTCTTTCCTGTTGGTTCTCAGATTCTCTCCTCTCTGTTCTTTCCTATTGGTTCTCAGACTCTCTCCTCTCTCTTTCCTCTCTGTTCTTTCCTATTGGTTCTCAGACTCTCTCCTCAATGTTCTTTCCTGTTGGTTCTCAGACTCTCTCCTCTCTCTTCTCTATTCTTTCCTGTTGGTTCTCAGACTCTCTCCTCTCTCTTATCCACTCTGTTCTTTCCTGTTGGTTCTCAGACTCTCTCCTCTCTCTTCTCCTCTCTGTTCTTTCCTATTGGTTCTCAGACTCTCTCCTCTCTGTTCTTTCCTGTTGGTTCTCAGACTCTCTCCTCTCTCTTCTCCTCTCTGTTCTTTCCTATTGGTTCTCAGACTCTCTCCTCTCTGTTCTTTCCTGTTGGTTCTCAGACTCTCTCCTATCTCTTCTCCTCTATGTTCTTTCCTATTGGTTCTCAGACTCTCTCCTCTATGTTCTTTCCTGTTGGTTCTCAGACTCTCTCCTCTCTCTTCTCCTCTCTGTTCTTTCCTGTTGGTTCTCAGACTCTCTCCTCTCTGTTCTTTCCTGTTGGTTCTCAGACTCTCTCCTCTCTCTTCTCCTCTATGTTCTTTCCTGTTGGTTCCCAGACTCTCTCCTCTCTCTTCTCCTCTCTGTTCTTTTCTTTTGGTTCTCAGACTCTCTCCTCTCTCTTCTCTGTTCTTTCCTATTGGTTGTCAGACTCTCTCCTCTCTCTTCTCCTCTCTGTTCTTTCCTGTTGGTTCTCAGATTCTCTCCTCTCTGTTCTTTCCTATTGGTTCTCAGACTCTCTCCTCTCTCTTTCCTGTCTGTTCTTTCCTATTGGTTCTCAGACTCTCTCCTCTATGTTCTTTCCTGTTGGTTCTCAGACTCTCTCCTCTCTCTTCTCTTCTCCTCTCTGTTCTTTCCTGTTGGTTCTCAGACTCTCTCCTCTCTCTTCTCTTCTCCTCTCTGTTCTTTCCTGTTGGTTCTCAGACTCTCTCCTATCTCTTCTCCTCTATGTTCTTTCCTGTTGGTTCTCAGACTCTCTCCTCTCTCTTCTCTGTTCTTTCCTATTGGTTGTCAGACTCTCTCCTCTCTCTTCTCTGTTCTTTCCTGTTGGTTCTCAGACTCTCTCATCTCTCTTCTCATCTCTGTTCTTTCCTGTGGGTCCTAGATTCTCTCCTCTCTGTTCTTTCCTATTGGTTCTCAGACTCTCTCCTCTCTCTTTCCTCTCTGTTCTTTCCTATTGGTTCTCAGACTCTCTCCTCTATGTTCTTTCCTGTTGGTTCTCAGACTCTCTCCTCTCTCTTCTCTATTCTTTCCTGTTGGTTCTCAGACTCTCTCCTCTCTCTTATCCACTCTGTTCTTTCCTGTTGGTTCTCAGACTCTCTCCTCTCTGTTCTTTCCTGTTGGTTCTCAGACTCTCTCCTCTCTCTTCTCCTCTATGTTCTTTCCTGTTGGTTCTCAGACTCTCTTTCCTCTCTGTTCTTTCCTATTGGTTCTCAGACTCTCTCCTCTCTCTTCTCTGTTCTTTCCTATTGGTTGTCAGACTCTCTCCTCTCTCTTCTCTGTTCTTTCCTGTTGGTTCTCAGATTCTCTCCTCTCTGTTCTTTCCTATTGGTTCTCAGACTCTCTCCTCTCTCTTTCCTCTCTGTTCTTTCCTATTGGTTCTCAGACTCTCTCCTCAATGTTCTTTCCTGTTGGTTCTCAGACTCTCTCCTCTCTCTTCTCTATTCTTTCCTGTTGGTTCTCAGACTCTCTCCTCTCTCTTATCCACTCTGTTCTTTCCTGTTGGTTCTCAGACTCTCTCCTCTCTCTTCTCCTCTCTGTTCTTTCCTATTGGTTCTCAGACTCTCTCCTCTCTCTTCTCCTCTCTGTTCTTTCCTATTGGTTCTCAGACTCTCTCCTCTCTGTTCTTTCCTGTTGGTTCTCAGACTCTCTCCTATCTCTTCACCTCTATGTTCTTTCCTGTTGGTTCTCAGACTCTCTCCTCTCTGTTCTTTTCTGTTGGTTCTCAGACTCTCTCCTCTCTCTTCTATGTTCTTTCCTATTGGTTGTCAGACTCTCTCCTCTCTCTTCTCCTCTCTGTTCTTTCCTGTTGGTTCTCAGACTCTCTCCTCTCTGTTCTTTCCGGTTGGTTCTCAGATTCTCTCCTCTCTGTTCTTTCCTATTGGTTGTCAGACTCTCTCCTCTCTCTTCTCCTCTCTGTTCTTTCCTATTGGTTCTCAGACTCTCTCCTCTATGTTCTTTCCTGTTGGTTCTCAGACTCTCTCCTCTCTCTTCTCCTCTCTGTTCTTTCCTGTTGGTTCTCAGACTCTCTCCTCTCTGTTCTTTCCTGTTGGTTCTCAGACTCTCTCCTCTCTCTTCTCCTCTCTGTTCTTTTCTTTTGGTTCTCAGACTCTCTCCTCTCTCTTCTCTGTTCTTTCCTATTGGTTGTCAGACTCTCTCCTCTCTCTTCTCCTCTCTGTTCTTACCTGTTGGTTCTCAGATTCTCTCCTCTCTGTTCTTTCCTATTGGTTCTCAGACTCTCTCCTCTCTCTTTCCTGTCTGTTCTTTCCTATTGGTTCTCAGACTCTCTCCTCTATGTTCTTTCCTGTTGGTTCTCAGACTCTCTCCTCTCTCTTCTCTATTCTTTCCTGTTGGTTCTCAGACTCTCTCCTCTCTCTTTCCTCTCTGTTCTTTCCTATTGGTTCTCAGACTCTCTCCTCTCTGTTCTTTCCTGTTGGTTCTCAGACTCTCTCCTCTCTGTTCTTTCCTGTTGGTTCTCAGACTCTCTCCTCTCTCTTCTCGTCTCTGTTCTTTCCTATTGGTTCTCAGACTCTCTCCTCTCTCTTTCCTCTCTGTTCTTTCCTATTGGTTCTCAGACTCTCTCCTCTCTGTTCTTTCCTGTTGGTTCTCAGACTCTCTCCTCTCTGTTCTTTCCTGTTGGTTCTCAGACTCTCTCCTCTCTCTTCTCGTCTCTGTTCTTTCCTATTGGTTCTCAGACTCTCTCCTCTCTGTTCTTTCCTGTTGGTTCTCAGACTCTCTCCTCTCTCTTCTCCTCTCTGTTCTTTTCTTTTGGTTCTCAGACTCTCTCCTCTCTCTTCTCTGTTCTTTCCTATTGGTTGTCAGACTCTCTCCTCTCTCTTCTCCTCTCTGTTCTTTCCTGTTGGTTCTCAGATTCTCTCCTCTCTATTCTTTCCTATTGGTTCTCAGACTCTCTCCTCTCTCTTTCCTGTCTGTTCTTTCCTATTGGTTCTCAGACTCTCTCCTCTATGTTCTTTCCTGTTGGTTCTCAGACTCTCTCCTCTCTCTTCTCTATTCTTTCCTGTTGGTTCTCAGACTCTCTTCTCTCTCTTTCCTCTCTGTTCTTTCCTATTGGTTCTCAGACTCTCTCCTCTCTGTTCTTTCCTGTTGGTTCTCAGACTCTCTCCTCTCTGTTCTTTCCTGTTGGTTCTCAGACTCTCTCCTCTCTCTTCTCGTCTCTGTTCTTTCCTATTGGTTCTCAGACTCTCTCCTCTCTCTTTCCTCTCTGTTCTTTCCTATTGGTTCTCAGACTCTCTCCTCTCTGTTCTTTCCTGTTGGTTCTCAGACTCTCTCCTCTCTGTTCTTTCCTGTTGGTTCTCAGACTCTCTCCTCTCTCTTCTCGTCTCTGTTCTTTCCTATTGGTTCTCAGACTCTCTCCTATCTCTTCTCCTCTATGTTCTTTCCTGTTGGTTCTCAGACTCTCTCCTCTCTCTTCTCTTCTCCTCTCTGTTCTTTCCTGTTGGTTCTCAGACTCTCTCCTCTCTCTTCTCTTCTCCTCTCTGTTCTTTCCTGTTGGTTCTCAGACTCTCTCCTATCTCTTCTCCTCTATGTTCTTTCCTGTTGGTTCTCAGACTCTCTCCTCTCTCTTCTCTGTTCTTTCCTATTGGTTGTCAGACTCTCTCCTCTCTCTTCTCTGGTCTTTCCTGTTGGTTCTCAGACTCTCTCATCTCTCTTCTCATCTCTGTTCTTTCCTGTTGGTTCTCAGATTCTCTCCTCTCTGTTCTTTCCTATTTGTTCTCAGACTCTCTCCTCTCTCTTTCCTCTCTGTTCTTTCCTATTGGTTCTCAGACTCTCTCCTCTATGTTCTTTCCTGTTGGTTCTCAGACTCTCTCCTCTCTCTTCTCTATTCTTTCCTGTTGGTTCTCAGACTCTCTCCTCTCTCTTTCCTCTCTGTTCTTTCCTATTGGTTCTCAGACTCTCTCCTCTCTGTTCTTTCCTGTTGGTTCTCAGACTCTCTCCTCTCTCTTTCCTGTCTGTTCTTTCCTATTGGTTCTCAGACTCTCTCCTCTATGTTCTTTCCTGTTGGTTCTCAGACTCTCTCCTCTCTCTTCTCTATTCTTTCCTGTTGGTTCTCAGACTCTCTCCTCTCTCTTTCCTCTCTGTTCTTTCCTATTGGTTCTCAGACTCTCTCCTCTCTGTTCTTTCCTGTTGGTTCTCAGACTCTCTCCTCTCTGTTCTTTCCTGTTGGTTCTCAGACTCTCTCCTCTCTCTTCTCCTCTCTGTTCTCTTCTGTTGGTTCTCAGACTCTCTCCTCTCTCTTCTCTGTTCTTTCCTATTGGTTGTCAGACTCTCTCCTCTCTCTTCTCTGTTCTTTCCTGTTGGTTCTCAGACTCTCTCATCTCTGTTCTTTCCTGTTGGTTCTCAGATTCTCTCCTCTCTGTTCTTTCCTATTGGTTCTCAGACTCTCTCCTCTCTCTTTCCTCTCTGTTCTTTCCTGTTGGTTCTCAGACTCTCTCATCTCTGTTCTTTCCTGTTGGTTCTCAGATTCTCTCCTCTCTGTTCTTTCCTGTTGGTTCTCAGACTCTCTCCTCTATGTTCTTTCCTGTTGGTTCTCAGACTCTCTCCTCTCTCTTCTCTATTCTTTCCTGTTGGTTCTCAGACTCTCTCCTCTCTCTTATCCACTCTGTTCTTTCCTGCTGGTTCTCAGACTCTCTCCTCTCTGTTCTTTCCTATTGGTTCTCAGACTCTCTCCTCTCCTCTCTGTTCTTTCCTATTGGTTCTCAGACTCTCTCCTCTCTGTTCTTTCCTTTTGGTTCTCAGACTCTCTCCTCTCTCTTCTCCTCTATGTTCTTTCCTGTTGGTTCCCAGACTCTCTCCTCTCTCTTCTCCTCTCTGTTCTTTTCTTTGGTTCTCAGACTCTCTCCTCTCTCTTCTCTGTTCTTTGCTATTGGTTGTCAGACTCTCTCCTCTCTCTTCTCCTCTCTGTTCTTTCCTGTTGGTTCTCAGATTCTCTCCTCTCTGTTCTTTCCTATTGGTTCTCAGACTCTCTCCTCTCTCTTTCCTGTCTGTTCTTTCCTATTGGTTCTCAGACTCTCTCCTCTATGTTCTTTCCTGTTGGTTCTCAGACTCTCTCCTCTCTCTTCTCTATTCTTTCCTGTTGGTTCTCAGACTCTCTCCTCTCTCTTTCCTCTCTGTTCTTTCCTATTGGTTCTCAGACTCTCTCCTCTCTGTTCTTTCCTGTTGGTTCTCAGACTCTCTCCTCTCTGTTCTTTCCTGTTGGTTCTCAGACTCTCTCCTCTCTCTTCTCGTCTCTGTTCTTTCCTATTGGTTCTCAGACTCTCTCCTCTCTCTTTCCTCTCTGTTCTTTCCTATTGGTTCTCAGACTCTCTCCTCTATGTTCTTTCCTGTTGGTTCTCAGACACTCTCCTCTCTCTTCTCTATTCTTTCCTGTTGGTTCTCAGACTCTCTCCTCTCTCTTATCCACTCTGTTCTTTCCTGCTGGTTCTCAGACTCTCTCCTCTCTGTTCTCTCCTATTGGTTCTCAGACTCTCTCCTCTCTCTTCTCCTCTCTGTTCTTTCCTATTGGTTCTTAGACTCTCTCCTCTCTGTTCTTTCCTGTTGGTTCTCAGACTCTCTCCTATCTCTTCTCCTCTATGTTCTTTCCTGTTGGTTCTCAGACTCTCTCCTCTCTGTTCTTTTCTGTTGGTTCTCAGATTCTCTCCTCTCTGTTCTTTCCTATTGGTTCTCAGACTCTCTCCTCTCTCTTTCCTCTCTGTTCTTTCCTATTGGTTCTCAGACTCTCTCCTCTATGTTCTTTCCTGTTGGTTCTCAGACTCTCTCCTCTCTCTTCTCCTCTCTGTTCTTTCCTGTTTGTTCTCAGACTCTCTCCTCTCTCTTCTCCTCTATGTTCTTTCCTGTTGGTTCTCAGACTCTCTCCTCTCTCTTCTCCTCTCTGTTCTTTCCTGTTGGTTCTCAGACTCTCTCCTCTCTCTTATCCACTCTGTTCTTTCCTGTTGGTTCTCAGACTCTCTCCTCTCTCTTCTCCACTCTGTTCTTTCCTGTTGGTTCTCAGACTCTCTCCTCTCTCTTCTTTCCTGTTGGTTCTCAGACTCTCTCCTATCTAATCCTTCCAGCCTCATCGTTTGACAGATCTATCTGCTGACTGAGCATGCATGTGAGAGTATGTGTGAGTTTTGAGAAAGTGTGTGTGTGTATGTATATATGTGTGTGCACATACAAATGTGTGTCCATATAGGCCTGTGTGTGTATGGGTGTGTGTGTGAGTGTGTGTGTGCGCGTGTGTGTACATATGGTCTATCCTCCCTATTCTCAGTCCAATTAGATCAGTAATCCCAGAAGTCTCTCCCTGTCTCAGCTAGATATTGATCAGGTGTCAGAGAGAGAGAAGGCCTCCCATCACCCCACACACATTAGAATTGGAGTGTGTGTGTGTTCGAGTGTGTGTGAGCACCCTCCTCCTCCCCTCCAGCCACCGCTCATCACCTGCCCTGACAGCAACCCCCCACAAGGTTAATAAACACTTTCTATAGAGATATTACTGCTCAAACAGCCCAGTATTTTATTTCATTTTCTAGATTTACATATCTTTTTTTAGGAACTCAGTTGGGGTCTCAACTTAATGTTGAGAGTTAGAATAGTAGAATACACAAGGTGACATTTTGAAACTTGGTTGTGCATCAGCAGTTATTCTCTTGTTATATCAGTCACTGATAGTCACTCAATTAGCCAAGTCAGCTAAAACATTTTATATGGTAAGTTAGTCTTGTGGTCAGCTATCTAAACCTGATATCATGGTGGAATTACTGACCGGGGGAAATTAGCTTTAAAACAGAAAATGTTTCTCTCTGCCCCAGGGAATAATTTGTCGAATTGCATGAAATTAGTTGTAGAACTGCAAAATCTTTTCTTCAAGCCATGGCAAAATATGTAGAATTGCAGGAAAATGAACTCTGAAGTTTTCACTGTCAAGATGGGGGTGTTTATAATGTTTAGCTCAAAGTACAGCATCAAAGTTGCCGATCCCCTTGTCTAGTTCTTAACAGCCGCCCTGAGGGTGTCTGTCTGTCACCACTGGGGGGCACTACCTTTTCACCTAAGCTTCCAGTATGTGATATACACTGACTATAGCAAACATTACGAACACCTTCCTAAAATTGAGTTGCCCCTATCTATGTCTCAATTGTATCAATGCTTAAAAATCCTTCTGTAACCTGTCTCCTCCTCTTCATCTACACGGACAGAAGTGGATTTAACAAGTGACATCAATAAGGGATCATAGCTTTCACCTGGTCAGTCTATGTCATGGAAAGAGCAGGTGTTCTTAATGTTTGTATAGTAAGTGTAGAGAGGCTCTAGAATACCCTGTAGTCAGGATTCTAAAGGATCAATTAGTGTTCTACAGGTTAACTCAATGTTCTGATGGTTCCAATATTGTTCTAGTGGTTCCTTTAGTGGTTCCAGGTTAACTCAGTGTTCTGATGGTTCCACTACTGTTCTAGTGTTTCCTTTAGCGGTTCCAGGTTGACTCAATGTTCTGATGGTTCCACTACTGTTCTAGTGTTTCCTTTAGTGTTCTACAGGTTAACTCAATGTTCTGATGGTTCCACTACTGTTCTAGTGTTTCCTAAGATGTTCTACAGGTTAACTCAATGTTCTGATGGTTCCACTACTGTTCTAGTGTTTCCTTTAGCGGTTCCAGGTTGACTTGGTGTTCTGATGGTTCCACTACTGTTGTAGTGTTTCCTTTGATGTTCTACAGGTTAACTCAAGGTTCTGATGGTTCCACTACTATTCTAGTGTTTCCTTTAGTGGTTCTACAGGTTAACTCAGTGTTCTGATGGTTCCACTACTGTTCTAGTGTTTATTTTAATTTTCTACAGGTTAACTCAGTGTTCTGATGGTTCCACTACTGTTCTAGTGTTTCCTTTAGTGTTTTACCGGTTAACTCAATGTTCTGATGGTTCCACTACTATTCTAGTGTTTCCTTTAGTGTTCTACAGGTTGACTCAGTGTTCTGATGGTTCCACTACTTTCTAGTGTTTCCTTTAGTGTTCTACAGGTTAACTGAATGTTCTGATGGTTCCACTACTGTTCTAGTGTTTCATTGAGTGGTTCCAGGTTGACTCAGTGTTCTGATGGTTCCACTACTGTTTTAGTGTTCCCTTTAGTGGTTCCAGGTTGACTCTGTGTTCTGATGGTTCCACTACTGTTCTAGTGTTTCCTTTAGTGGTTCCAGGTTGACTCAGTGTTCTGATGGTTCCACTACTGTTCTAGTGTTTTACAGGTTAACTCAGTGTTCTGATGGTTCCACTACTGTTCTAGTGTTTCCTTTTGTGTTCTACCGGTTAACTCAATGTTCTGATGGTTCCACTACTGTTCTAGTGTTTCCTTTAGTGTTCTACACGTTAACTCAATGTTCTGATGGTTCCACTGCTGTTCTAGTGTTTCCTTTATTGTTATACAGGTTAACTCAGTGTTCTGATGGTTCCACTACTGTTATAGTGTTTCCTTTTGTGTTCTACAGGTTAACTCAATGTTCTGATGGTTCCACTACTGTTCTAGTGTTTCCTTTGGTGGTTCCAGGTTAACTCAATGTTCTGATGGTTCCACTACTGTTCTAGTGTTTTTTTAATGTTCTACAGGTTAACTCAGTGTTCTGATGGTTCCCCTGCTGTTCTAGCGTTTCCTTTAGTGTTCTACAGGTTAACTCAGTGTTCTGATGGTTCCACTACTGTTCTAGTGTTTCCTTTGTTATTCTACAGGTTAACTCAGTGTTCTGATGGTTCCACTACTGTTCTAGTGTTCCCTTTAGTGGTTCCAGGTTGACTCAGTGTTCTGATGGTTACACTACTGTTCTAGTGTTTCCTTTTGTGTTCTAGCGGTTAACTCAATGTTCTGATGGTTCCACTACTGTTCTAGTGTTTCCTTTAGTGTTCTACACGTTAACTCAATGTTCTGATGGTTCCACTGCTGTTCTAGTGTTTCCTTTATTGTTATACAGGTTAACTCAATGTTCTAGTGTTTCCTTTAGTGTTATACAGGTTAACTCAGTGTTCTGATGGTTCCACTACTGTTCTAGTGTTTCCTTTAGTGTTCTACAGGTTACCTCAGTGTTCTGGTGGTTCCACTGCTGTTCAAGTGTTTCCATTCGTGTTCTAAAGGTTAACTCAATATTCTGATGGTTCCACTACTGTTCTAGTGTTTCCTTCAGTGGTTCCAGGTTAACTCAGTGTTCTGATGGTTCCACTACTGTTCTAGTGTTCCCTCTAGTGGTTCCAGGTTGACTCAGTGTTCTGATGGTTCCACTACTGTTCTTGTGTTTATTTTAATGTTCTACAGGTTAACTCAATGTTCTGATGGTTCCACTACTATTCTAGTGTTTCCTTTATTGTTCTACAGGTTGACTCAGTGTTCTGGTGGTTCCACTGCAGTTGTAGTGTTTCCTTTAGTGTTCTACAGGTTAACTCAATGTTCTGATGGTTCCACTACTGTTCTAGTGTTTCCTTTGGTGGTTCCAGGTTAACTCAATGTTCTGATGGTTCCACTACTGTTCTAGTGTTTCCTTCAGTGGTTCCAGGTTAACTCAGTGTTCTGATGGTTCCACTACTGTTCTAGTGTTTCCTTTAGTGTTCTACAGGTTAACTCAATGTTCTGATGGTTCCACTACTGTTATAGTGTTTCCTTTTGTGTTCTACAGGTTAACTCAATGTTCTGATGGTTCCACTACTGTTCTAGTGTTTCCTTTGGTGGTTCCAGGTTAACTCAATGTTCTGATGGTTCCACTACTGTTCTAGTGTTTTTTTAATGTTCTACAGGTTAACTCAGTGTTCTGATGGTTCCCCTGCTGTTCTAGCGTTTCCTTTAGTGTTCTACAGGTTAACTCAGTGTTCTGATGGTTCCACTACTGTTCTAGTGTTTCCTTTGTTATTCTACAGGTTAACTCAGTGTTCTGATGGTTCCACTACTGTTCTAGTGTTCCCTTTAGTGGTTCCAGGTTGACTCAGTGTTCTGATGGTTACACTACTGTTCTAGTGTTTCCTTTTGTGTTCTAGCGGTTAACTCAATGTTCTGATGGTTCCACTACTGTTCTAGTGTTTCCTTTAGTGTTCTACACGTTAACTCAATGTTCTGATGGTTCCACTGCTGTTCTAGTGTTTCCTTTATTGTTATACAGGTTAACTCAATGTTCTAGTGTTTCCTTTAGTGTTCTACAGGTTACCTCAGTGTTCTGATGGTTCGACTACTGTTCTAGTGTTCCCTTTAGTGGTTCCAGGTTGACTCAGTGTTCTGATGGTTCCACTACTGTTCTAGTGTTCCCTCTAGTGGTTCCAGGTTGACTCAGTGTTCTGATGGTTCCACTACTGTTCTTGTGTTTATTTTAATGTTCTACAGGTTAACTCAATGTTCTGATGGTTCCACTACTATTCTAGTGTTTCCTTTATTGTTCTACAGGTTGACTCAGTGTTCTGGTGGTTCCACTGCAGTTGTAGTGTTTCCTTTAGTGTTCTACAGGTTAACTCAATGTTCTGATGGTTCCACTCCTGTTCTCGTGTTTCCTTTAGTGTTCTACAGTTTAACTCAATGTTCTGATGGTTCCACTGCTGTTCTAGTGTTTCCTTTAGTGTTATACAGGTTAACTCAGTGTTCTGATGGTTCCACTACTGTTCTAGTGTTTCCTTTAGTGTTCTACAGGTTACCTCAGTGTTCTGGTGGTTCCACTGCTGTTCAAGTGTTTCCATTCGTGTTCTAAAGGTTAACTCAATATTCTGATGGTTCCACTACTGTTCTAGTGTTTCCTTCAGTGGTTCCAGGTTAACTCAGTGTTCTGATGGTTCCACTACTGTTCTAGTGTTTCCTTTAGTGTTCTACAGGTTAACTCAATGTTCTGATGGTTCCACTGCTGTTCTAGTGTTTCCTTTAGTGTTCTAAATGTTAACTCAATGTTCTGATGGTTCCACTACTGTTCTAGTGTTTCCTTTAGTGTTCTACAGGTTAACTCAATGTTCTGATGATTCCATTACTGTTCTAGTGTTTCCTTTAGTGTTCTACAGGTTAACTCAGTGTTCTGGTGGTTCCACTGCTGTTCTAGTGTTTCCTTTAGTGTTCCAGGTTAACTCAATGTTCTGATGGTTCCACTACTGTTCTAGTGTTTCCTTTAGTGGTTCTACAGGTTAACTCAGTGTTCTGATGGTTCCACTACTTTTCTAGTGTTTCCTTTAGTGTTCTACAGGTTAACTCAGTGTTCTGATGGTTCCACTACTGTTCTTGTGTTTCCTTTAGTGTTTTACCGGTTAACTCACTGTTCTGATGGTTCCACTGCTGTTCTAGTGTTTCCTTTAGTGTTCTACAGGTTAACTCAGTGTTCTGATGGTTCCACTACTGTTCTAGTGTTTCCTTTAGTGTTCTACAGGTTAACTCAATGTTCTGATGGTTCCACTGCTGTTCTAGTGTTTCCTTTAGTGTTCTAAATGTTAACTCAATGTTCTGATGGTTCCACTACTGTTCTAGTGTTTCCTTTAGTGTTCTACAGGCTAACTCAATGTTCTGATGATTCCACTACTGTTCTAGTGTTTCCTTTAGTGTTCTACAGGTTAACTCAAGGTTCTGATGGTTCCACTACTATTCTAGTGTTTCCTATATTGTTCTTCAAGTTGACTCAGTGTTCTGGTGGTTCCACTGCTGTTCTAGTGTTTCCTTTAGTGTTCCAGGTTAACTCAGTGTTCTGATGGTTCCACTACTGTTCTAGTGTTTCCTTTAGTGTTCTACAGTTTAACTCAATGTTCTGATGGTTCCACTCCTGTTCTAATGTCTCCTTCAGTGGTTCCAGGTTAACTCAGTGTTCTGATGGTTCCACTACTGTTCTAGTGTTTCCTTTAGTGTTCTACAGGTTAACTCAATGTTCTGATGGTTCCACTGCTGTTGTAGTGTTTCCTTTAGTGTTCTACAGGTTAACTCAATGTTCTGATGGTTCCACTACTGTTCTAGTGTTTCCTCTAGTGTTTTACCGGTTAACTCAATGTTCTGATGGTTCCACTACTATTCTAGTGTTTCCTTTATTGTTCTACAGGTTAACTCAGTGTTCTGATGGTTCCACTACTGTTCTAGTGTTTCCTTTAGTGTTCTACAGGTTAACTCAATGTTCTGATGATTCCACTACTGTTCTAGTGTTTCCTTTAGTGTTCTACAGGTTAACTCAAGGTTCTGATGGTTCCACTACTGTTCTAGTGTTTCCTTTAGTGTTCTACAGTTTAACTCAATGTTCTGATGGTTCCACTCCTGTTCTAATGTCTCCTTCAGTGGTTCCAGGTTAACTCAGTGTTCTGATGGTTCCACTACTGTTCTAGTGTTTCCTTTAGTGTTCTACAGGTTAACTCAGTGTTCTGGTGGTTCCACTGCTGTTCTGGTGTTTCCTTTAGTGTTCCAGGTTAACTCAATGTTCTGATGGTTCCACTCCTGTTCTCGTGTTTCCTTTAGTGTTCTACAGTTTAACTCAATGTTCTGATGGTTCCACTGCTGTTCTTGTGTTTCCTTTAGTGTTTTACCGGTTAACTCAATGTTCTGATGGTTCCACTACTGTTTTAGTGTTCCCTTTAGTGGTTCCAGGTTGACTCAGTGTTCTGATGGTTCCACTACTGTTCTAGTGTTTCCTTTAGTGGTTCCAGGTTGACTCAGTGTTCTGATGGTTCCACTACTGTTCTAGTGTTTTACAGGTTAACTCAGTGTTCTGATGGTTCCACTACTGTTCTAGTGTTTCCTTTTGTGTTCTACCGGTTAACTCAATGTTCTGATGGTTCCACTACTGTTCTAGTGTTTCCTTTAGTGTTCTACACGTTAACTCAATGTTCTGATGGTTCCACTGCTGTTCTAGTGTTTCCTTTATTGTTATACAGGTTAACTCAGTGTTCTGATGGTTCCACTACTGTTATAGTGTTTCCTTTTGTGTTCTACAGGTTAACTCAATGTTCTGATGGTTCCACTACTGTTCTAGTGTTTCCTTTGGTGGTTCCAGGTTAACTCAATGTTCTGATGGTTCCACTACTGTTCTAGTGTTTTTTTAATGTTCTACAGGTTAACTCAGTGTTCTGATGGTTCCCCTGCTGTTCTAGCGTTTCCTTTAGTGTTCTACAGGTTAACTCAGTGTTCTGATGGTTCCACTACTGTTCTAGTGTTCCCTTTAGTGGTTCCAGGTTGACTCAGTGTTCTGATGGTTACACTACTGTTCTAGTGTTTCCTTTATTGTTCTACAGGTTGACTCAGTGTTCTGGTGGTTCCACTGCAGTTGTAGTGTTTCCTTTAGTGTTCTACAGGTTAACTCAATGTTCTGATGGTTCCACTCCTGTTCTCGTGTTTCCTTTAGTGTTCTACAGTTTAACTCAATGTTCTGATGGTTCCACTGCTGTTCTAGTGTTTCCTTTAGTGTTATACAGGTTAACTCAGTGTTCTGATGGTTCCACTACTGTTCTAGTGTTTCCTTTAGTGTTCTACAGGTTACCTCAGTGTTCTGGTGGTTCCACTGCTGTTCAAGTGTTTCCATTCGTGTTCTAAAGGTTAACTCAATATTCTGATGGTTCCACTACTGTTCTAGTGTTTCCTTCAGTGGTTCCAGGTTAACTCAGTGTTCTGATGGTTCCACTACTGTTCTAGTGTTTCCTTTAGTGTTCTACAGGTTAACTCAATGTTCTGATGGTTCCACTGCTGTTCTAGTGTTTCCTTTAGTGTTCTAAATGTTAACTCAATGTTCTGATGGTTCCACTACTGTTCTAGTGTTTCCTTTAGTGTTCTACAGGTTAACTCAATGTTCTGATGATTCCATTACTGTTCTAGTGTTTCCTTTAGTGTTCTACAGGTTAACTCAGTGTTCTGGTGGTTCCACTGCTGTTCTAGTGTTTCCTTTAGTGTTCCAGGTTAACTCAATGTTCTGATGGTTCCACTACTGTTCTAGTGTTTCCTTTAGTGGTTCTACAGGTTAACTCAGTGTTCTGATGGTTCCACTACTTTTCTAGTGTTTCCTTTAGTGTTCTACAGGTTAACTCAGTGTTCTGATGGTTCCACTACTGTTCTTGTGTTTCCTTTAGTGTTTTACCGGTTAACTCACTGTTCTGATGGTTCCACTGCTGTTCTAGTGTTTCCTTTAGTGTTCTACAGGTTAACTCAGTGTTCTGATGGTTCCACTACTGTTCTAGTGTTTCCTTTAGTGTTCTACAGGTTAACTCAATGTTCTGATGGTTCCACTGCTGTTCTAGTGTTTCCTTTAGTGTTCTAAATGTTAACTCAATGTTCTGATGGTTCCACTACTGTTCTAGTGTTTCCTTTAGTGTTCTACAGGCTAACTCAATGTTCTGATGATTCCACTACTGTTCTAGTGTTTCCTTTAGTGTTCTACAGGTTAACTCAAGGTTCTGATGGTTCCACTACTATTCTAGTGTTTCCTATATTGTTCTTCAAGTTGACTCAGTGTTCTGGTGGTTCCACTGCTGTTCTAGTGTTTCCTTTAGTGTTCCAGGTTAACTCAGTGTTCTGATGGTTCCACTACTGTTCTAGTGTTTCCTTTAGTGTTCTACAGTTTAACTCAATGTTCTGATGGTTCCACTCCTGTTCTAATGTCTCCTTCAGTGGTTCCAGGTTAACTCAGTGTTCTGATGGTTCCACTACTGTTCTAGTGTTTCCTTTAGTGTTCTACAGGTTAACTCAATGTTCTGATGGTTCCACTGCTGTTGTAGTGTTTCCTTTAGTGTTCTACAGGTTAACTCAATGTTCTGATGGTTCCACTACTGTTCTAGTGTTTCCTCTAGTGTTTTACCGGTTAACTCAATGTTCTGATGGTTCCACTACTATTCTAGTGTTTCCTTTATTGTTCTACAGGTTAACTCAGTGTTCTGATGGTTCCACTACTGTTCTAGTGTTTCCTTTAGTGTTCTACAGGTTAACTCAATGTTCTGATGATTCCACTACTGTTCTAGTGTTTCCTTTAGTGTTCTACAGGTTAACTCAAGGTTCTGATGGTTCCACTACTGTTCTAGTGTTTCCTTTAGTGTTCTACAGTTTAACTCAATGTTCTGATGGTTCCACTCCTGTTCTAATGTCTCCTTCAGTGGTTCCAGGTTAACTCAGTGTTCTGATGGTTCCACTACTGTTCTAGTGTTTCCTTTAGTGTTCTACAGGTTAACTCAGTGTTCTGGTGGTTCCACTGCTGTTCTGGTGTTTCCTTTAGTGTTCCAGGTTAACTCAATGTTCTGATGGTTCCACTCCTGTTCTCGTGTTTCCTTTAGTGTTCTACAGTTTAACTCAATGTTCTGATGGTTCCACTGCTGTTCTTGTGTTTCCTTTAGTGTTTTACCGGTTAACTCAATGTTCTGATGGTTCCACTACTGTTTTAGTGTTCCCTTTAGTGGTTCCAGGTTGACTCAGTGTTCTGATGGTTCCACTACTGTTCTAGTGTTTCCTTTAGTGGTTCCAGGTTGACTCAGTGTTCTGATGGTTCCACTACTGTTCTAGTGTTTTACAGGTTAACTCAGTGTTCTGATGGTTCCACTACTGTTCTAGTGTTTCCTTTTGTGTTCTACCGGTTAACTCAATGTTCTGATGGTTCCACTACTGTTCTAGTGTTTCCTTTAGTGTTCTACACGTTAACTCAATGTTCTGATGGTTCCACTGCTGTTCTAGTGTTTCCTTTATTGTTATACAGGTTAACTCAGTGTTCTGATGGTTCCACTACTGTTATAGTGTTTCCTTTTGTGTTCTACAGGTTAACTCAATGTTCTGATGGTTCCACTACTGTTCTAGTGTTTCCTTTGGTGGTTCCAGGTTAACTCAATGTTCTGATGGTTCCACTACTGTTCTAGTGTTTTTTAATGTTCTACAGGTTAACTCAGTGTTCTGATGGTTCCCCTGCTGTTCTAGCGTTCCTTTAGTGTTCTACAGGTTAACTCAGTGTTCTGATGGTTCCACTACTGTTCTAGTGTTTCCTTTGTTATTCTACGGTTAACTCAGTGTTCTGATGGTTCCACTACTGTTTCTAGTGTTCCCTTTAGTGGTTCCAGGTTGACTCAGTGTTCTGATGGTTACACTACTGTTCTAGTGTTTCCTTTTGTGTTCTAGCAGTTAACTCAATGTTCTGATGGTTCCACTACTGTTCTAGTGTTTCCTTTAGTGTTCTACACGTTAACCTCAATGTTCTGATGGTTCCACTGCTGTTCTAGTGTTTCCTTTATTGTTATACAGGTTAACTCAATGTTCTAGTGTTTCCTTTAGTGTTCTACAGGTTACCTCAGTGTTCTGATGGTTCGACTACTGTTCTAGTGGTTCCCTTAGTGGTTCCAGGTTGACTCAGTGTTCTGATGGTTCCACTACTGTTCTAGTGTTCCCTCTAGTGGTTCCAGGTTGACTCAGTGTTCTGATGGTTTCCACTACTGTTCTAGTGTTTCCTTTAGTGTTCTACAGTTTAACTCAATGTTCTGATGGTTCCACTACTGTTCTAGTGTTTCCTTTAGTGTTCTACAGGTTAACTCAATGTTCTGATGGTTCCACTGCTGTTCTAGTGTTTCCTTTAGTGTTCTACAGGTTAACTCAATGTTCTGATGGTTCCACTACTGTTCTAGTGTTTCCTTTAGTGTTCTACAGGTTAACTCAATGTTCTGATGGTTCCACTACTGTTCTAGTGTTTCCTTTAGTGTTCTACAGGTTAACTCAGTGTTCTGATGGTTCCACTACTGTTCTAGTGTTTCCTTTTGTGTTCTACCGGTTAACTCAATGTTCTGATGGTTCCACTACTGTTCTAGTGTTTCCTTTAGTGTTCTACAGGTTAACTCAGTGTTCTGATGGTTCCACTACTGTTCTAGTGTTTCCTTTAGTGTTCTACAGGTTAACTCAATGTTCTGATGGTTCCACTACTGTTCTAGTGTTTCCTTTAGTGTTCTACAGGTTAACTCAATGTTCTGATGGTTCCACTACTGTTCTAGTGTTTCCTTTAGTGTTCTACAGGTTAACTCAGTGTTCTGATGGTTCCACTACTGTTCTAGTGTTTCCTTTAGTGTTCTACAGGTTAACTCAATGTTCTGATGGTTCCACTACTGTTCTAGTGTTTCCTTTAGTGTTCTACAGGTTAACTCAGTGTTCTGATGGTTCCACTACTGTTCTAGTGTTTCCTTTAGTGTTCTACAGGTTAACTCAATGTTCTGATGGTTCCACTACTGTTCTAGTGTTTCCTTTAGTGTTCTACAGGTTAACTCAATGTTCTGATGGTTCCACTACTGTTCTAGTGTTTCCTTTAGTGTTCTACAGGTTAACTCAATGTTCTGATGGTTCCACTACTGTTCTAGTGTTTCCTTTAGTGTTCTACAGGTTAACTCAGTGTTCTGGTGGTTCCACTGCTGTTCTAGTGTTTCCTTTAGTGTTCCAGGTTAACTCAATGTTCTGATGTTCCACACTGTTCTAGTGTTTCCTTTAGTGGTTCTACAGGTAACTCAGTGTTCTGATGGTTCCACTACTTTTCTAGTGTTTCCTTTAGTGTTCTACAGGTTAACTCAGTGTTCTGATGGTTCCACTACTGTTCTTGTGTTCCTTTAGTGTTTTTAAACCGTTAACTCACTGTTCTGGATGGTTCCACTGCTGTTCTAGTGTTTCCTTTAGTGTTCTACAGGTTAACTCAGTGTTCTGATGTTCCACTACTGTTCTAGTGTTTCCTTTAGTGTTCTACAAGGTTAACTCAATGTTCTGATGGTTCCACTGCTGTTCTAAGTGTTCCTTAGTGGTTCTAAATGTTAACTCAATGTCTGATGGTTCCACTACTGTTCTAGTGTTTCCTTTAGTGTTCTACAGGTTAACTCAATGTTCTGATGGTTCCACTACTGTTCTAGTGTTTCCTTTAGTGTTCTACAGGTTAACTCAAGGTTCTGATGGTTCCACTACTGTTCTAGTGTTTCCTTTAGTGTTCTACAGGTTAACTGAATGTTCTGATGGTTCCACTACTGTTCTAGTGTTTCCTTTAGTGTTCCAGGTTAACTCAGTGTTCTGATGGTTCCACTACTGTTCTAGTGTTTCCTTTAGTGTTCTACAGTTTAACTCAATGTTCTGATGGTTCCACTCCTGTTCTAATGTCTCCTTCAGTGGTTCCAGGTTAACTCAGTGTTCTGATGGTTCCACTACTGTTCTAGTGTTTCCTTTAGTGTTCTACAGGTTAACTCAATGTTCTGATGGTTCCACTGCTGTTCTAGTGTTTCCTTTAGTGTTCTACAGGTTAACTCAATGTTCTGATGGTTCCACTACTGTTCTAGTGTTTCCTTTAGTGTTTTACCGGTTAACTCAATGTTCTGATGGTTCCACTACTGTTCTAGTGTTTCCTTTAGTGTTCTACAGGTTAACTCAGTGTTCTGATGGTTCCACTACTGTTCTAGTGTTTCCTTTAGTGTTCTACAGGTTAACTCAATGTTCTGATGGTTCCACTACTGTTCTAGTGTTTCCTTTAGTGTTCTACAGGTTAACTCAATGTTCTGATGGTTCCACTACTGTTCTAGTGTTTCCTTTAGTGTTCTACAGTTTAACTCAATGTTCTGATGGTTCCACTACTGTTCTAGTGTTTCCTTTAGTGGTTCCAGGTTAACTCAGTGTTCTGATGGTTCCACTACTGTTCTAGTGTTTCCTTTAGTGTTCTACAGGTTAACTCAGTGTTCTGATGGTTCCACTACTGTTCTAGTGTTTCCTTTAGTGTTCCAGGTTAACTCAATGTTCTGATGGTTCCACTACTGTTCTAGTGTTTCCTTTAGTGTTCTACAGGTTAACTCAATGTTCTGATGGTTCCACTGCTGTTCTAGTGTTTCCTTTAGTGTTTTACAGGTTAACTCAATGTTCTGATGGTTCCACTACTGTTCTAGTGTTTCCTTTAGTGGTTCCAGGTTAACTCAGTGTTCTGATGGTTCCACTACTGTTCTAGTGTTTCCTTTAGTGGTTCCAGGTTAACTCAGTGTTCTGATGGTTCCACTACTGTTCTAGTGTTTTTACAGGTTAACTCAGTGTTCTGATGGTTCCACTACTGTTCTAGTGTTTCCTTTAGTGTTCTACCGGTTAACTCAATGTTCTGATGGTTCCACTACTGTTCTAGTGTTTCCTTTAGTGTTCTACAGGTTAACTCAATGTTCTGATGGTTCCACTGCTGTTCTAGTGTTTCCTTTAGTGTTCTACAGGTTAACTCAGTGTTCTGATGGTTCCACTACTGTTCTAGTGTTTCCTTTAGTGTTCTACAGGTTAACTCAATGTTCTGATGGTTCCACTACTGTTCTAGTGTTTCCTTTAGTGGTTCCAGGTTAACTCAATGTTCTGATGGTTCCACTACTGTTCTAGTGTTTTTTAGTGTTCTACAGGTTAACTCAGTGTTCTGATGGTTCCACTGCTGTTCTAGTGTTTCCTTTAGTGTTCTACAGGTTAACTCAGTGTTCTGATGGTTCCACTACTGTTCTAGTGTTTCCTTTGTTATTCTACAGGTTAACTCAGTGTTCTGATGGTTCCACTACTGTTCTAGTGTTTCCTTTAGTGGTTCCAGGTTAACTCAGTGTTCTGATGGTTCCACTACTGTTCTAGTGTTTCCTTTAGTGTTCTACAGTTAACTCAATGTTCTGATGGTTCCACTACTGTTCTAGTGTTTCCTTTAGTGTTCTACAGGTTAACTCAATGTTCTAGTGTTTCCTTTAGTGTTATACAGGTTAACTCAATGTTCTAGTGTTTCCTTTAGTGTTCTACAGGTTACCTCAGTGTTCTGATGGTTCGACTACTGTTCTAGTGTTCCCTTTAGTGGTTCCAGGTTGACTCAGTGTTCTGATGGTTCCACTACTGTTCTAGTGTTCCTTTAGTGGTTCCAGGTTAACTCAGTGTTCTGATGGTTCCACTACTGTTCTAGTGTTTCCTTTAGTGTTCTACAGGTTAACTCAATGTTCTGATGGTTCCACTACTGTTCTAGTGTTTCCTTTAGTGTTCTACAGGTTAACTCAGTGTTCTGATGGTTCCACTACTGTTCTAGTGTTTCCTTTAGTGTTCTACAGGTTAACTCAATGTTCTGATGGTTCCACTACTGTTCTAGTGTTTCCTTTAGTGTTCTACAGGTTAACTCAATGTTCTGATGGTTCCACTGCTGTTCTAGTGTTTCCTTTAGTGTTCTACAGGTTAACTCAGTGTTCTGATGGTTCCACTACTGTTCTAGTGTGTATAAGAGACAGGTTCTACAGGTTAACTCAGTGTTCTGATGGTTCCACTACTGTTCTAGTGTTTCCTTTAGTGTTCTACAGGTTAACTCAATGTTCTGATGGTTCCACTACTGTTCTAGTGTTTCCTTTAGTGTTCCAGGTTAACTCAGTGTTCTGATGGTTCCACTACTGTTCTAGTGTTTCCTTTAGTGTTCTACAGGTTAACTCAATGTTCTGATGGTTCCACTGCTGTTCTAGTGTTTCCTTTAGTGTTCTACAGGTTAACTCAATGTTCTGATGGTTCCACTACTGTTCTAGTGTTTCCTTTAGTGTTCTACAGGTTAACTCAATGTTCTGATGGTTCCACTACTGTTCTAGTGTTTCCTTTAGTGTTCTACAGGTTAACTCAGTGTTCTGATGGTTCCACTACTGTTCTAGTGTTTCCTTTAGTGTTCCAGGTTAACTCAATGTTCTGATGGTTCCACTACTGTTCTAGTGTTTCCTTTAGTGTTCTACAGGTTAACTCAAGGTTCTGATGGTTCCACTACTATTCTAGTGTTTCCTTTAGTGTTCTACAGGTTAACTCAGTGTTCTGATGGTTCCACTGCTGTTCTAGTGTTTCCTTTAGTGTTCCAGGTTAACTCAGTGTTCTGATGGTTCCACTACTGTTCTAGTGTTTCCTTTAGTGTTCTACAGTTTAACTCAATGTTCTGATGGTTCCACTACTGTTCTAGTGTTTCCTTTAGTGGTTCCAGGTTAACTCAGTGTTCTGATGGTTCCACTACTGTTCTAGTGTTTCCTTTAGTGTTCTACAGGTTAACTCAATGTTCTGATGGTTCCACTGCTGTTCTAGTGTTTCCTTTAGTGTTCTACAGGTTAACTCAATGTTCTGATGGTTCCACTACTGTTCTAGTGTTTCCTTTAGTGTTCTACCGGTTAACTCAATGTTCTGATGGTTCCACTACTGTTCTAGTGTTTCCTTTAGTGTTCTACAGGTTAACTCAGTGTTCTGATGGTTCCACTACTGTTCTAGTGTTTCCTTTTGTGTTCTACCGGTTAACTCAATGTTCTGATGGTTCCACTACTGTTCTAGTGTTTCCTTTAGTGTTCTACAGGTTAACTCAAGTTCTGATGGTTCCACTACTGTTCTAGTGTTTCCTTTAGTGTTCTACAGTTTAACTCAATGTTCTGATGGTTCCACTACTGTTCTAGTGTTTCCTTTAGTGGTCCAGGTTAACTCAGTGTTCTGATGGTTCCACTACTGTTCTAGTGTTTCCTTTAGTGTTCTACAGGTTAACTCAGTGTTCTGATGGTTCCACTACTGTTCTAGTGTTTCCTTTAGTGTTCCAGGTTAACTCAATGTTCTGATGGTTCCACTACTGTTCTAGTGTTTCCTTTAGTGTTCTACAGGTTAACTCAATGTTCTGATGGTTCCACTACTGTTCTAGTGTTTCCTTTAGTGTTTTACAGGTTAACTCAATGTTCTGATGGTTCCACTACTGTTCTAGTGTTCCCTTTAGTGGTTCCAGGTTAACTCAGTGTTCTGATGGTTCCACTACTGTTCTAGTGTTTCCTTTAGTGGTTCCAGGTTAACTCAGTGTTCTGATGGTTCCACTACTGTTCTAGTGTTTTACAGGTTAACTCAGTGTTCTGATGGTTCCACTACTGTTCTAGTGTTTCCTTTTGTGTTCTACCGGTTAACTCAATGTTCTGATGGTTCCACTACTGTTCTAGTGTTTCCTTTAGTGTTCTACAGGTTAACTCAATGTTCTGATGGTTCCACTGCTGTTCTAGTGTTTCCTTTAGTGTTATACAGGTTAACTCAGTGTTCTGATGGTTCCACTACTGTTCTAGTGTTTCCTTTTGTGTTCTACAGGTTAACTCAATGTTCTGATGGTTCCACTACTGTTCTAGTGTTTCCTTTGGTGGTTCCAGGTTAACTCAATGTTCTGATGGTTCCACTACTGTTCTAGTGTTTTTTAGTGTTCTACAGGTTAACTCAGTGTTCTGATGGTTCCCCTGCTGTTCTAGTGTTTCCTTTAGTGTTCTACAGGTTAACTCAGTGTTCTGATGGTTCCACTACTGTTCTAGTGTTTCCTTTGTTATTCTACAGGTTAACTCAGTGTTCTGATGGTTCCACTACTGTTCTAGTGTTCCCTTTAGTGTTCCAGGTTGACTCAGTGTTCTGATGGTTCCACTACTGTTCTAGTGTTTCCTTTAGTGTTCTAGCAGTTAACTCAATGTTCTGATGGTTCCACTACTGTTCTAGTGTTTCCTTTAGTGTTCTACACGTTAACTCAATGTTCTGATGGTTCCACTGCTGTTCTAGTGTTTCCTTTATTGTTATACAGGTTAACTCAATGTTCTAGTGTTTCCTTTAGTGTTCTACAGGTTACCTCAGTGTTCTGATGGTTCGACTACTGTTCTAGTGTTCCCTTTAGTGGTTCCAGGTTGACTCAGTGTTCTGATGGTTCCACTACTGTTCTAGTGTTCCTCTAGTGGTTCCAGGTTGACTCAGTGTTCTGATGGTTCCACTACTGTTCTTGTGTTTTTTAGTGTTCTACAGGTTAACTCAGTGTTCTGATGGTTCCACTACTGTTCTAGTGTTTCCTTTAGTGTTCTACAGGTTGACTCAGTGTTCTGATGGTTCCACTGCTGTTCTAGTGTTTCCTTTAGTGTTCTACATGTTAACTCAATGTTCTGATGGTTCCACTACTGTTCTAGTGTTTCCTTTAGTGTTCTACAGTTTAACTCAATGTTCTGATGGTTCCACTGCTGTTCTAGTGTTTCCTTTAGTGTTCTACAGGTTAACTCAGTGTTCTGATGGTTCCACTACTGTTCTAGTGTTTCCTTTAGTGTTCTACAGGTTAACTCAGTGTTCTGATGGTTCCACTGCTGTTCAAGTGTTTCCTTTAGTGTTCTAAGGTTAACTCAATGTTCTGATGGTTCCACTGCTGTTCTAGTGTTTCCTTCAGTGGTTCCAGGTTAACTCAGTGTTCTGATGGTTCCACTACTGTTCTAGTGTTTCCTTTAGTGTTCTACAGGTTAACTCAATGTTCTGATGGTTCCACTGCTGTTCTAGTGTTTCCTTTAGTGTTCTACAGGTTAACTCAATGTTCTGATGGTTCCACTACTGTTCTAGTGTTTCCTTTAGTGTTCTACAGGTTAACTCAATGTTCTGATGGTTCCATTACTGTTCTAGTGTTTCCTTTAGTGTTCTACAGGTTAACTCAGTGTTCTGGTGGTTCCACTGCTGTTCTAGTGTTTCCTTTAGTGTTCCAGGTTAACTCAATGTTCTGATGGTTCCACTACTGTTCTAGTGTTTCCTTTAGTGTTCTACAGGTTAACTCAGTGTTCTGATGGTTCCACTACTTTTCTAGTGTTTCCTTTAGTGTTCTACAGGTTAACTCAGTGTTCTGATGGTTCCACTACTGTTCTAGTGTTTCCTTTAGTGTTTTACAGGTTAACTCACTGTTCTGATGGTTCCACTGCTGTTCTAGTGTTTCCTTTAGTGTTCTACAGGTTAACTCAGTGTTCTGATGGTTCCACTACTGTTCTAGTGTTTCCTTTAGTGTTCTACAGGTTAACTCAATGTTCTGATGGTTCCACTGCTGTTCTAGTGTTTCCTTTAGTGTTCTAAATGTTAACTCAATGTTCTGATGGTTCCACTACTGTTCTAGTGTTTCCTTTAGTGTTCTACAGGTTAACTCAATGTTCTGATGATTCCACTACTGTTCTAGTGTTTCCTTTAGTGTTCTACAGGTTAACTCAAGGTTCTGATGGTTCCACTACTATTCTAGTGTTTCCTATATTGTTCTTCAAGTTGACTCAGTGTTCTGGTGGTTCCACTGCTGTTCTAGTGTTTCCTTTAGTGTTCCAGGTTAACTCAGTGTTCTGATGGTTCCACTACTGTTCTAGTGTTTCCTTTAGTGTTCTACAGTTTAACTCAATGTTCTGATGGTTCCACTCCTGTTCTAATGTCTCCTTCAGTGGTTCCAGGTTAACTCAGTGTTCTGATGGTTCCACTACTGTTCTAGTGTTTCCTTTAGTGTTCTACAGGTTAACTCAATGTTCTGATGGTTCCACTACTGTTCTAGTGTTTCCTTTAGTGTTCTACAGGTTAACTCAATGTTCTGATGGTTCCACTACTGTTCTAGTGTTTCCTTTAGTGTTCTACAGGTTAACTCAATGTTCTGATGGTTCCACTACTGTTCTAGTGTTTCCTTTAGTGTTCTACAGTTTAACTCAATGTTCTGATGGTTCCACTCCTGTTCTAATGTCTCCTTCAGTGGTTCCAGGTTAACTCAGTGTTCTGATGGTTCCACTACTGTTCTAGTGTTTCCTTTAGTGTTCTACAGGTTAACTCAGTGTTCTGATGGTTCCACTACTGTTCTAGTGTTTCCTTTAGTGTTCCAGGTTAACTCAATGTTCTGATGGTTCCACTACTGTTCTAGTGTTTCCTTTAGTGTTCTACAGTTTAACTCAATGTTCTGATGGTTCCACTGCTGTTCTTGTGTTTCCTTTAGTGTTTTACCGGTTAACTCAATGTTCTGATGGTTCCACTACTATTCTAGTGTTTCCTTTAGTGTTCTACCGGTTAACTCAATGTTCTGATGGTTCCACTACTATTCTAGTGTTTCCTTTAGTGTTCTACAGGTTAACTCAATGTTGTGATGGTTCCACTGCTGTTCTAGTGTTTCCTTTAGTGTTCTACAGGTTAACTCAATGTTCTGATGGTTCCACTACTGTTCTAGTGTTTCCTTTAGCGGTTCCAGGTTGACTTGGTGTTCTGATGGTTCCACTACTGTTCTAGTGTTTCCTTTGATGTTCTACAGGTTAACTCAAGGTTCTGATGGTTCCACTACTGTTCTAGTGTTTCCTTTAGTGTTCTACAGGTTAACTCAGTGTTCTGATGGTTCCACTACTGTTCTAGTGTTTCCTTTAGTTTTCTACAGGTTAACTCAGTGTTCTGATGGTTCCACTACTGTTCTAGTGTTTCCTTTAGTGTTTTACAGGTTAACTCAATGTTCTGATGGTTCCACTACTGTTCTAGTGTTTCCTTTAGTGTTCTACAGGTTAACTCAGTGTTCTGATGGTTCCACTACTGTTCTAGTGTTTCCTTTAGTGTTCTACAGGTTAACTGAATGTTCTGATGGTTCCACTACTGTTCTAGTGTTTCATTGAGTGGTTCCAGGTTAACTCAGTGTTCTGATGGTTCCACTACTGTTTTAGTGTTCCCTTTAGTGTTCCAGGTTACTCAGTGTTCTGATGGTTCCACTACTGTTCTAGTGTTTCCTTTAGTGTTCCAGGTTAACTCAGTGTTCTGATGGTTCCACTACTGTTCTAGTGTTTTACAGGTTAACTCAGTGTTCTGATGGTTCCACTACTGTTCTAGTGTTTCCTTTTGTGTTCTACCGGTTAACTCAATGTTCTGATGGTTCCACTACTGTTCTAGTGTTTCCTTTAGTGTTCTACAGGTTAACTCAATGTTCTGATGGTTCCACTGCTGTTCTAGTGTTTCCTTTAGTGTTCTACAGGTTAACTCAGTGTTCTGATGGTTCCACTACTGTTCTAGTGTTTCCTTTAGTGTTCTACAGGTTAACTCAATGTTCTGATGGTTCCACTACTGTTCTAGTGTTTCCTTTGGTGGTTCCAGGTTAACTCAATGTTCTGATGGTTCCACTACTGTTCTAGTGTTTTTTAATGTTCTACAGGTTAACTCAGTGTTCTGATGGTTCCCCTGCTGTTCTAGTGTTTCCTTTAGTGTTCTACAGGTTAACTCAGTGTTCTGATGGTTCCACTACTGTTCTAGTGTTTCCTTTGTTATTCTACAGGTTAACTCAGTGTTCTGATGGTTCCACTACTGTTCTAGTGTTCCCTTTAGTGGTTCCAGGTTAACTCAGTGTTCTGATGGTTCCACTACTGTTCTAGTGTTTCCTTTTGTGTTCTACGGTTAACTCAATGTTCTGATGGTTCCACTACTGTTCTAGTGTTTCCTTTAGTGTTCTACAGGTTAACTCAATGTTCTGATGGTTCCACTGCTGTTCTAGTGTTTCCTTTATTGTTATACAGGTTAACTCAATGTTCTAGTGTTTCCTTTAGTGTTCTACAGGTTACCTCAGTGTTCTGATGGTTCGACTACTGTTCTAGTGTTCCCTTTAGTGGTTCCAGGTTGACTCAGTGTTCTGATGGTTCCACTACTGTTCTAGTGTTCCCTCTAGTGGTTCCAGGTTGACTCAGTGTTCTGATGGTTCCACTACTGTTCTTGTGTTTCCTTTAGTGTTCTACAGGTTAACTCAATGTTCTGATGGTTCCACTACTGTTCTAGTGTTTCCTTTAGTGTTCTACAGGTTAACTCAGTGTTCTGATGGTTCCACTACTGTTCTAGTGTTTCCTTTAGTGTTCTACAGGTTAACTCAATGTTCTGATGGTTCCACTCTGTTCTAGTGTTTCCTTTAGTGTTCTACAGTTTAACTCAATGTTCTGATGGTTCCACTACTGTTCTAGTGTTTCCTTTAGTGTTCTACAGGTTAACTCAGTGTTCTGATGGTTCCACTACTGTTCTAGTGTTTCCTTTAGTGTTCTACAGGTTAACTCAGTGTTCTGATGGTTCCACTGCTGTTCTAGTGTTTCCTTTAGTGTTCTAAAGGTTAACTCAATGTTCTGATGGTTCCACTACTGTTCTAGTGTTTCCTTTAGTGGTTCCAGGTTAACTCAGTGTTCTGATGGTTCCACTACTGTTCTAGTGTTTCCTTTAGTGTTCTACAGGTTAACTCAATGTTCTGATGGTTCCACTACTGTTCTAGTGTTTCCTTTAGTGTTCTACAGGTTAACTCAATGTTCTGATGGTTCCACTACTGTTCTAGTGTTTCCTTTAGTGTTCTACAGGTTAACTCAATGTTCTGATGGTTCCACTACTGTTCTAGTGTTTCCTTTAGTGTTCTACAGGTTAACTCAGTGTTCTGATGGTTCCACTGCTGTTCTAGTGTTTCCTTTAGTGTTCCAGGTTAACTCAATGTTCTGATGGTTCCACTACTGTTCTAGTGTTTCCTTTAGTGTTCTACAGGTTAACTCAGTGTTCTGATGGTTCCACTACTGTTCTAGTGTTTCCTTTAGTGTTCTACAGGTTAACTCAGTGTTCTGATGGTTCCACTACTGTTCTAGTGTTTCCTTTAGTGTTTTACCGGTTAACTCACTGTTCTGATGGTTCCACTGCTGTTCTAGTGTTTCCTTTAGTGTTCTACAGGTTAACTCAGTGTTCTGATGGTTCCACTACTGTTCTAGTGTTTCCTTTAGTGTTCTACAGGTTAACTCAATGTTCTGATGGTTCCACTGCTGTTCTAGTGTTTCCTTTAGTGTTCTAAAGGTTAACTCAATGTTCTGATGGTTCCACTACTGTTCTAGTGTTTCCTTTAGTGTTCTACAGGTTAACTCAATGTTCTGATGGTTCCACTACTGTTCTAGTGTTTCCTTTAGTGTTCTACAGGTTAACTCAAGTTCTGATGGTTCCACTACTGTTCTAGTGTTTCCTTTATTGTTCTTCAAGTTGACTCAGTGTTCTGATGGTTCCACTGCTGTTCTAGTGTTTCCTTTAGTGTTCCAGGTTAACTCAGTGTTCTGATGGTTCCACTACTGTTCTAGTGTTTCCTTTAGTGTTCTACAGTTTAACTCAATGTTCTGATGGTTCCACTCCTGTTCTAATGTCTCCTTCAGTGGTTCCAGGTTAACTCAGTGTTCTGATGGTTCCACTACTGTTCTAGTGTTTCCTTTAGTGTTCTACAGGTTAACTCAATGTTCTGATGGTTCCACTGCTGTTCTAGTGTTTCCTTTAGTGTTCTACAGGTTAACTCAATGTTCTGATGGTTCCACTACTGTTCTAGTGTTTCCTTTAGTGTTTTACAGTTAACTCAATGTTCTGATGGTTCCACTACTGTTCTAGTGTTTCCTTTAGTGTTCTACAGGTTAACTCAGTGTTCTGATGGTTCCACTACTGTTCTAGTGTTTCCTTTAGTGTTCTACAGGTTAACTCAATGTTCTGATGGTTCCACTGCTGTTCTAGTGTTTCCTTTAGTGTTCTACATGTTAACTCAATGTTCTGATGGTTCCACTACTGTTCTAGTGTTTCCTTTAGTGTTCTACAGGTTAACTCAAGGTTCTGATGGTTCCACTACTGTTCTAGTGTTTCCTTTAGTGTTCTACAGTTAACTCAATGTTCTGATGGTTCCACTACTGTTCTAGTGTTTCCTTTAGTGTTCCAGGTTAACTCAGTGTTCTGATGGTTCCACTACTGTTCTAGTGTTTCCTTTAGTGTTCTACAGTTTAACTCAATGTTCTGATGGTTCCACTGCTGTTCTAGTGTTTCCTTTAGTGTTCTACAGGTTAACTCAGTGTTCTGATGGTTCCACTACTGTTCTAGTGTTTCCTTTAGTGTTCTACAGGTTAACTCAGTGTTCTGATGGTTCCACTACTGTTCTAGTGTTTCCTTTAGTGTTCTACAGGTTAACTCAATGTTCTGATGGTTCCACTACTGTTCTAGTGTTTCCTTTAGTGTTCTACCGGTTAACTCAATGTTCTGATGGTTCCACTGCTGTTCTAGTGTTTCCTTTAGTGGTTCCAGGTTAACTCAGTGTTCTGATGGTTCCATTACTGTTCTAGTGTTTCCTTTAGTGTTCTACAGGTTAACTCAATGTTCTGATGGTTCCACTACTGTTCTAGTGTTTCCTTTAGTGTTCTACAGGTTAACTCAATGTTCTGATGGTTCCACTACTGTTCTAGTGTTTCCTTTAGTGTTCTACAGGTTAACTCAGTGTTCTGATGGTTCCACTACTGTTCTAGTGTTTCCTTTAGTGTTCCAGGTTAACTCAGTGTTCTGATGGTTCCACTACTGTTCTAGTGTTTCCTTTAGTGTTCTACAGGTTAACTCAGTGTTCTGATGGTTCCACTACTGTTCTAGTGTTTCCTTTAGTGTTCTACAGGTTAACTCAATGTTCTGATGGTTCCACTACTGTTCTAGTGTTTCCTTTAGTGTTCTACAGGTTAACTCAGTGTTCTGATGGTTCCACTACTGTTCTAGTGTTTCCTTTAGTGTTCTACAGGTTAACTCAGTGTTCTGATGGTTCCACTACTGTTCTAGTGTTTCCTTTAGTGTTTTACAGGTTAACTCAATGTTCTGATGGTTCCACTACTGTTCTAGTGTTTCCTTTAGTGTTCTACAGGTTAACTCAGTGTTCTGATGGTTCCACTACTGTTCTAGTGTTTCCTTTAGTGTTCTACAGGTTAACTCAATGTTCTGATGGTTCCACTACTGTTCTAGTGTTTCCTTTAGTGTTCTACAGGTTAACTCAATGTTCTGATGGTTCCACTACTGTTCTAGTGTTTCCTTTAGTGTTCTACAGGTTAACTCAATGTTCTGATGGTTCCACTACTGTTCTAGTGTTTCCTTTAGTGTTCTACAGGTTAACTCAATGTTCTGATGGTTCCACTACTGTTCTAGTGTTTCCTTTAGTGTTCCAGGTTAACTCAGTGTTCTGATGGTTCCACTACTGTTCTAGTGTTTCCTTTAGTGTTCTACAGGTTAACTCAGTGTTCTGATGGTTCCACTACTGTTCTAGTGTTTCCTTTAGTGTTCTACAGGTTAACTCAATGTTCTGATGGTTCCACTACTGTTCTAGTGTTTCCTTTAGTGTTCTACAGGTTAACTCAATGTTCTGATGGTTCCACTACTGTTCTAGTGTTTCCTTTAGTGTTCTACAGGTTAACTCAATGTTCTGATGGTTCCACTACTGTTCTAGTGTTTCCTTTAGTGTTCTACAGTTAACTCAATGTTCTGATGGTTCCACTACTGTTCTAGTGTTTCCTTTAGTGGTTCCAGGTTAACTCAGTGTTCTGATGGTTCCACTACTGTTCTAGTGTTTCCTTTAGTGTTCTACAGGTTAACTCAGTGTTCTGATGGTTCCACTACTGTTCTAGTGTTTCCTTTAGTGTTCCAGGTTAACTCAATGTTCTGATGGTTCCACTACTGTTCTAGTGTTTCCTTTAGTGTTCTACAGGTTAACTCAATGTTCTGATGGTTCCACTACTGTTCTAGTGTTTCCTTTAGTGTTCTACAGGTTAACTCAATGTTCTGATGGTTCCACTACTGTTCTAGTGTTTCCTTTAGTGTTCTACAGGTTAACTCAATGTTCTGATGGTTCCACTACTGTTCTAGTGTTTCCTTTAGTGTTCTACAGGTTAACTCAATGTTCTGATGGTTCCACTACTGTTCTAGTGTTTCCTTTAGTGTTCTACAGGTTAACTCAATGTTCTGATGGTTCCACTACTGTTCTAGTGTTTCCTTTAGTGTTCTACAGGTTAACTCAATGTTCTGATGGTTCCACTACTGTTCTAGTGTTTCCTTTAGTGTTCTACAGGTTAACTCAGTGTTCTGATGGTTCCACTACTGTTCTAGTGTTTCCTTTAGTGTTCTACAGGTTAACTCAGTGTTCTGATGGTTCCACTACTGTTCTAGTGTTTCCTTTAGTGTTTTACAGGTTAACTCAATGTTCTGATGGTTCCACTACTGTTCTAGTGTTTCCTTTAGTGTTCTACAGGTTAACTCAGTGTTCTGATGGTTCCACTACTGTTCTAGTGTTTCCTTTAGTGTTCTACAGGTTAACTCAATGTTCTGATGGTTCCACTACTGTTCTAGTGTTTCCTTTAGTGTTCCAGGTTAACTCAGTGTTCTGATGGTTCCACTACTGTTCTAGTGTTTCCTTTAGTGTTCTACAGGTTAACTCAATGTTCTGATGGTTCCACTACTGTTCTAGTGTTTCCTTTAGTGTTCCAGGTTAACTCAGTGTTCTGATGGTTCCACTACTGTTCTAGTGTTTCCTTTAGTGTTCTACAGGTTAACTCAATGTTCTGATGGTTCCACTACTGTTCTAGTGTTTCCTTTAGTGTTCTACAGGTTAACTCAGTGTTCTGATGGTTCCACTACTGTTCTAGTGTTTCCTTTAGTGTTCTACAGGTTAACTCAGTGTTCTGATGGTTCCACTACTGTTCTAGTGTTTCCTTTAGTGTTCTACAGGTTAACTCAATGTTCTGATGGTTCCACTACTGTTCTAGTGTTTCCTTTAGTGTTCTACAGGTTAACTCAATGTTCTGATGGTTCCACTACTGTTCTAGTGTTTCCTTTAGTGTTCCAGGTTAACTCAGTGTTCTGATGGTTCCACTACTGTTCTAGTGTTTCCTTTAGTGTTCTACAGGTTAACTCAATGTTCTGATGGTTCCACTACTGTTCTAGTGTTTCCTTTAGTGTTCTACAGGTTAACTCAATGTTCTGATGGTTCCACTACTGTTCTAGTGTTTCCTTTAGTGTTCTACAGGTTAACTCAGTGTTCTGATGGTTCCACTACTGTTCTAGTGTTTCCTTTAGTGTTCTACAGGTTAACTCAATGTTCTGATGGTTCCACTACTGTTCTAGTGTTTCCTTTAGTGTTCTACAGGTTAACTCAGTGTTCTGATGGTTCCACTACTGTTCTAGTGTTTCCTTTAGTGTTCTACAGGTTAACTCAATGTTCTGATGGTTCCACTACTGTTCTAGTGTTTCCTTTAGTGTTCTACAGGTTAACTCAGTGTTCTGATGGTTCCACTACTGTTCTAGTGTTTCCTTTAGTGTTCTACAGGTTAACTCAGTGTTCTGATGGTTCCACTACTGTTCTAGTGTTTCCTTTAGTGTTCTACAGGTTAACTCAATGTTCTGATGGTTCCACTACTGTTCTAGTGTTTCCTTTAGTGTTCTACAGGTTAACTCAGTGTTCTGATGGTTCCACTACTGTTCTAGTGTTTCCTTTAGTGTTCTACAGGTTAACTCAATGTTCTGATGGTTCCACTACTGTTCTAGTGTTTCCTTTAGTGTTCTACAGGTTAACTCAATGTTCTGATGGTTCCACTACTGTTCTAGTGTTTCCTTTAGTGTTCTACAGGTTAACTCAGTGTTCTGATGGTTCCACTACTGTTCTAGTGTTTCCTTTAGTGTTCTACAGGTTAACTCAATGTTCTGATGGTTCCACTACTGTTCTAGTGTTTCCTTTAGTGTTCCAGGTTAACTCAGTGTTCTGATGGTTCCACTACTGTTCTAGTGTTTCCTTTAGTGTTCTACAGGTTAACTCAGTGTTCTGATGGTTCCACTACTGTTCTAGTGTTTCCTTTAGTGTTCTACAGGTTAACTCAATGTTCTGATGGTTCCACTACTGTTCTAGTGTTTCCTTTAGTGTTCTACAGGTTAACTCAATGTTCTGATGGTTCCACTACTGTTCTAGTGTTTCCTTTAGTGTTCTACAGGTTAACTCAATGTTCTGATGGTTCCACTACTGTTCTAGTGTTTCCTTTAGTGTTCTACAGGTTAACTCAATGTTCTGATGGTTCCACTACTGTTCTAGTGTTTCCTTTAGTGTTCCAGGTTAACTCAGTGTTCTGATGGTTCCACTACTGTTCTAGTGTTTCCTTTAGTGTTCTACAGGTTAACTCAATGTTCTGATGGTTCCACTACTGTTCTAGTGTTTCCTTTAGTGTTCCAGGTTAACTCAATGTTCTGATGGTTCCACTACTGTTCTAGTGTTTCCTTTAGTGTTCTACAGGTTAACTCAATGTTCTGATGGTTCCACTACTGTTCTAGTGTTTCCTTTAGTGTTCTACAGGTTAACTCAATGTTCTGATGGTTCCACTACTGTTCTAGTGTTTCCTTTAGTGTTCTACAGGTTAACTCAATGTTCTGATGGTTCCACTACTGTTCTAGTGTTTCCTTTAGTGTTCTACAGGTTAACTCAGTGTTCTGATGGTTCCACTACTGTTCTAGTGTTTCCTTTAGTGTTCTACAGGTTAACTCAATGTTCTGATGGTTCCACTACTGTTCTAGTGTTTCCTTTAGTGTTCCAGGTTAACTCAATGTTCTGATGGTTCCACTACTGTTCTAGTGTTTCCTTTAGTGTTCTACAGGTTAACTCAGTGTTCTGATGGTTCCACTACTGTTCTAGTGTTTCCTTTAGTGTTCTACAGGTTAACTCAGTGTTCTGATGGTTCCACTACTGTTCTAGTGTTTCCTTTAGTGTTCTACAGGTTAACTCAATGTTCTGATGGTTCCACTACTGTTCTAGTGTTTCCTTTAGTGTTCTACAGGTTAACTCAATGTTCTGATGGTTCCACTACTGTTCTAGTGTTTCCTTTAGTGTTCTACAGGTTAACTCAATGTTCTGATGGTTCCACTACTGTTCTAGTGTTTCCTTTAGTGTTCTACAGGTTAACTCAGTGTTCTGATGGTTCCACTACTGTTCTAGTGTTTCCTTTAGTGTTCTACAGGTTAACTCAATGTTCTGATGGTTCCACTACTGTTCTAGTGTTTCCTTTAGTGTTCCAGGTTAACTCAGTGTTCTGATGGTTCCACTACTGTTCTAGTGTTTCCTTTAGTGTTCTACAGGTTAACTCAGTGTTCTGATGGTTCCACTACTGTTCTAGTGTTTCCTTTAGTGTTCTACAGGTTAACTCAATGTTCTGATGGTTCCACTACTGTTCTAGTGTTTCCTTTAGTGTTCTACAGGTTAACTCAATGTTCTGATGGTTCCACTACTGTTCTAGTGTTTCCTTTAGTGTTCTACAGGTTAACTCAATGTTCTGATGGTTCCACTACTGTTCTAGTGTTTCCTTTAGTGTTCTACAGGTTAACTCAATGTTCTGATGGTTCCACTACTGTTCTAGTGTTTCCTTTAGTGTTCTACAGGTTAACTCAGTGTTCTGATGGTTCCACTACTGTTCTAGTGTTTCCTTTAGTGTTCTACAGGTTAACTCAGTGTTCTGATGGTTCCACTACTGTTCTAGTGTTTCCTTTAGTGTTCCAGGTTAACTCAATGTTCTGATGGTTCCACTACTGTTCTAGTGTTTCCTTTAGTGTTCTACAGGTTAACTCAATGTTCTGATGGTTCCACTACTGTTCTAGTGTTTCCTTTAGTGTTCTACAGGTTAACTCAATGTTCTGATGGTTCCACTACTGTTCTAGTGTTTCCTTTAGTGTTCTACAGGTTAACTCAATGTTCTGATGGTTCCACTACTGTTCTAGTGTTTCCTTTAGTGTTCTACAGGTTAACTCAATGTTCTGATGGTTCCACTACTGTTCTAGTGTTTCCTTTAGTGTTCTACAGGTTAACTCAATGTTCTGATGGTTCCACTACTGTTCTAGTGTTTCCTTTAGTGTTCTACAGGTTAACTCAGTGTTCTGATGGTTCCACTACTGTTCTAGTGTTTCCTTTAGTGTTCTACAGGTTAACTCAGTGTTCTGATGGTTCCACTACTGTTCTAGTGTTTCCTTTAGTGTTCTACAGGTTAACTCAGTGTTCTGATGGTTCCACTACTGTTCTAGTGTTTCCTTTAGTTTCTACAGGTTAACTCAGTGTTCTGATGGTTCCACTACTGTTCTAGTGTTTCCTTTAGTGTTCTACAGGTTAACTCAATGTTCTGATGGTTCCACTACTGTTCTAGTGTTTCCTTTAGTGTTCTACAGGTTAACTCAATGTTCTGATGGTTCCACTACTGTTCTAGTGTTTCCTTTAGTGTTCTACAGGTTAACTCAATGTTCTGATGGTTCCACTACTGTTCTAGTGTTTCCTTTAGTGTTCCAGGTTAACTCAGTGTTCTGATGGTTCCACTACTGTTCTAGTGTTCCCTTTAGTGGTTCCAGGTTGACTCAGTGTTCTGATGGTTCCACTACTGTTCTAGTGTTTCCTTTAGTGTTCCAGGTTAACTCAGTGTTCTGATGGTTCCACTACTGTTCTAGTGTTTTACAGGTTAACTCAGTGTTCTGATGGTTCCACTACTGTTCTAGTGTTTCCTTTAGTGTTCTACAGGTTAACTCAATGTTCTGATGGTTCCACTACTGTTCTAGTGTTTCCTTTAGTGTTCTACAGGTTAACTCAATGTTCTGATGGTTCCACTGCTGTTCTAGTGTTTCCTTTAGTGTTCTACAGGTTAACTCAGTGTTCTGATGGTTCCACTACTGTTCTAGTGTTTCCTTTAGTGTTCTACAGGTTAACTCAATGTTCTGATGGTTCCACTACTGTTCTAGTGTTTCCTTTAGTGGTTCCAGGTTAACTCAATGTTCTGATGGTTCCACTACTGTTCTAGTGTTTTTTTTAGTGTTCTACAGGTTAACTCAGTGTTCTGATGGTTCCACTGCTGTTCTAGTGTTTCCTTTAGTGTTCTACAGGTTAACTCAGTGTTCTGATGGTTCCACTACTGTTCTAGTGTTTCCTTTGTGTTCTACAGGTTAACTCAGTGTTCTGATGGTTCCACTACTGTTCTAGTGTTCCCTTTAGTGGTTCCAGGTTAACTCAGTGTTCTGATGGTTCCACTACTGTTCTAGTGTTTCCTTTTGTGTTCTACGGTTAACTCAATGTTCTGATGGTTCCACTACTGTTCTAGTGTTTCCTTTAGTGTTCTACAGGTTAACTCAATGTTCTGATGGTTCCACTGCTGTTCTAGTGTTTCCTTTATTGTTATACAGGTTAACTCAATGTTCTAGTGTTTCCTTTAGTGTTCTACAGGTTACCTCAGTGTTCTGATGGTTCCACTACTGTTCTAGTGTTTCCTTTAGTGGTTCCAGGTTAACTCAGTGTTCTGATGGTTCCACTACTGTTCTAGTGTTCCCTCTAGTGGTTCCAGGTTAACTCAGTGTTCTGATGGTTCCACTACTGTTCTAGTGTTTCCTTTAGTGTTCTACAGGTTAACTCAATGTTCTGATGGTTCCACTACTGTTCTAGTGTTTCCTTTAGTGTTCTACAGGTTAACTCAGTGTTCTGATGGTTCCACTGCTGTTCTAGTGTTTCCTTTAGTGTTCTACAGGTTAACTCAATGTTCTGATGGTTCCACTCCTGTTCTAGTGTTTCCTTTAGTGTTCTACAGTTTAACTCAATGTTCTGATGGTTCCACTGCTGTTCTAGTGTTTCCTTTAGTGTTCTACAGGTTAACTCAGTGTTCTGATGGTTCCACTACTGTTCTAGTGTTTCCTTTAGTGTTCTACAGGTTAACTCAGTGTTCTGATGGTTCCACTGCTGTTCTAGTGTTTCCTTTAGTGTTCTAAGGTTAACTCAATGTTCTGATGGTTCCACTACTGTTCTAGTGTTTCCTTTAGTGGTTCCAGGTTAACTCAGTGTTCTGATGGTTCCACTACTGTTCTAGTGTTTCCTTTAGTGTTCTACAGGTTAACTCAATGTTCTGATGGTTCCACTACTGTTCTAGTGTTTCCTTTAGTGTTCTACAGGTTAACTCAATGTTCTGATGGTTCCACTACTGTTCTAGTGTTTCCTTTAGTGTTCTACAGGTTAACTCAATGTTCTGATGGTTCCACTACTGTTCTAGTGTTTCCTTTAGTGTTCTACAGGTTAACTCAGTGTTCTGATGGTTCCACTGCTGTTCTAGTGTTTCCTTTAGTGTTCCAGGTTAACTCAATGTTCTGATGGTTCCACTACTGTTCTAGTGTTTCCTTTAGTGTTCTACAGGTTAACTCAGTGTTCTGATGGTTCCACTACTGTTCTAGTGTTTCCTTTAGTGTTCTACAGGTTAACTCAGTGTTCTGATGGTTCCACTACTGTTCTAGTGTTTCCTTTAGTGTTTACAGGTTAACTCAATGTTCTGATGGTTCCACTACTGTTCTAGTGTTTCCTTTAGTGTTCTACAGGTTAACTCAGTGTTCTGATGGTTCCACTACTGTTCTAGTGTTTCCTTTAGTGTTCTACAGGTTAACTCAATGTTCTGATGGTTCCACTACTGTTCTAGTGTTTCCTTTAGTGTTCTACAGGTTAACTCAATGTTCTGATGGTTCCACTACTGTTCTAGTGTTTCCTTTAGTGTTCTACAGGTTAACTCAATGTTCTGATGGTTCCACTACTGTTCTAGTGTTTCCTTTAGTGTTCTACAGGTTAACTCAAGGTTCTGATGGTTCCACTACTGTTCTAGTGTTTCCTTTAGTGTTCTTCAGGTTAACTCAGTGTTCTGATGGTTCCACTGCTGTTCTAGTGTTTCCTTTAGTGTTCCAGGTTAACTCAGTGTTCTGATGGTTCCACTACTGTTCTAGTGTTTCCTTTAGTGTTCTACAGTTTAACTCAATGTTCTGATGGTTCCACTACTGTTCTAGTGTTTCCTTTAGTGGTTCCAGGTTAACTCAGTGTTCTGATGGTTCCACTACTGTTCTAGTGTTTCCTTTAGTGTTCTACAGGTTAACTCAATGTTCTGATGGTTCCACTGCTGTTCTAGTGTTTCCTTTAGTGTTCTACAGGTTAACTCAATGTTCTGATGGTTCCACTACTGTTCTAGTGTTTCCTTTAGTGTTTTACAGGTTAACTCAATGTTCTGATGGTTCCACTACTGTTCTAGTGTTTCCTTTAGTGTTCTACAGGTTAACTCAGTGTTCTGATGGTTCCACTGCTGTTCTAGTGTTTCCTTTAGTGTTCTACAGGTTAACTCAATGTTCTGATGGTTCCACTACTGTTCTAGTGTTTCCTTTAGTGTTCTACAGGTTAACTCAATGTTCTGATGGTTCCACTACTGTTCTAGTGTTTCCTTTAGTGTTCTACAGGTTAACTCAATGTTCTGATGGTTCCACTACTGTTCTAGTGTTTCCTTTAGTGTTCTACAGGTTAACTCAATGTTCTGATGGTTCCACTACTGTTCTAGTGTTTCCTTTAGTGTTCCAGGTTAACTCAGTGTTCTGATGGTTCCACTACTGTTCTAGTGTTTCCTTTAGTGTTCTACAGGTTAACTCAATGTTCTGATGGTTCCACTACTGTTCTAGTGTTTCCTTTAGTGTTCTACAGGTTAACTCAATGTTCTGATGGTTCCACTACTGTTCTAGTGTTTCCTTTAGTGTTCTACAGGTTAACTCAATGTTCTGATGGTTCCACTACTGTTCTAGTGTTTCCTTTAGTGTTCTACAGGTTAACTCAGTGTTCTGATGGTTCCACTACTGTTCTAGTGTTTCCTTTAGTGTTCTACAGGTTAACTCAGTGTTCTGATGGTTCCACTACTGTTCTAGTGTTTCCTTTAGTGTTCTACAGGTTAACTCAGTGTTCTGATGGTTCCACTACTGTTCTAGTGTTTCCTTTAGTGTTCTACAGGTTAACTCAATGTTCTGATGGTTCCACTACTGTTCTAGTGTTTCCTTTAGTGTTTACAGGTTAACTCAGTGTTCTGATGGTTCCACTACTGTTCTAGTGTTTCCTTTAGTGTTCTACAGGTTAACTCAATGTTCTGATGGTTCCACTACTGTTCTAGTGTTTCCTTTAGTGTTCTACAGGTTAACTCAATGTTCTGATGGTTCCACTACTGTTCTAGTGTTTCCTTTAGTGTTCTACAGGTTAACTCAGTGTTCTGATGGTTCCACTACTGTTCTAGTGTTTCCTTTAGTGTTCTACAGGTTAACTCAGTGTTCTGATGGTTCCACTACTGTTCTAGTGTTTCCTTTAGTGTTCTACAGGTTAACTCAGTGTTCTGATGGTTCCACTACTGTTCTAGTGTTTCCTTTAGTGTTCTACAGGTTAACTCAATGTTCTGATGGTTCCACTACTGTTCTAGTGTTTCCTTTAGTGTTCTACAGGTTAACTCAGTGTTCTGATGGTTCCACTACTGTTCTAGTGTTTCCTTTAGTGTTCTACAGGTTAACTCAGTGTTCTGATGGTTCCACTACTGTTCTAGTGTTTCCTTTAGTGTTCTACAGGTTAACTCAGTGTTCTGATGGTTCCACTACTGTTCTAGTGTTTCCTTTAGTGTTCTACAGGTTAACTCAATGTTCTGATGGTTCCACTACTGTTCTAGTGTTTCCTTTAGTGTTCTACAGGTTAACTCAATGTTCTGATGGTTCCACTACTGTTCTAGTGTTTCCTTTAGTGTTCTACAGGTTAACTCAATGTTCTGATGGTTCCACTACTGTTCTAGTGTTTCCTTTAGTGTTCTACAGGTTAACTCAATGTTCTGATGGTTCCACTACTGTTCTAGTGTTTCCTTTAGTGTTCCAGGTTAACTCAGTGTTCTGATGGTTCCACTACTGTTCTAGTGTTTCCTTTAGTGTTCTACAGGTTAACTCAGTGTTCTGATGGTTCCACTACTGTTCTAGTGTTTCCTTTAGTGTTCTACAGGTTAACTCAATGTTCTGATGGTTCCACTACTGTTCTAGTGTTTCCTTTAGTGTTCTACAGGTTAACTCAGTGTTCTGATGGTTCCACTACTGTTCTAGTGTTTCCTTTAGTGTTCTACAGGTTAACTCAATGTTCTGATGGTTCCACTACTGTTCTAGTGTTTCCTTTAGTGTTCTACAGGTTAACTCAGTGTTCTGATGGTTCCACTACTGTTCTAGTGTTTCCTTTAGTGTTCTACAGGTTAACTCAATGTTCTGATGGTTCCACTACTGTTCTAGTGTTTCCTTTAGTGTTCCAGGTTAACTCAATGTTCTGATGGTTCCACTACTGTTCTAGTGTTTCCTTTAGTGTTCTACAGGTTAACTCAGTGTTCTGATGGTTCCACTACTGTTCTAGTGTTTCCTTTAGTGTTCTACAGGTTAACTCAGTGTTCTGATGGTTCCACTACTGTTCTAGTGTTTCCTTTAGTGTTCTACAGGTTAACTCAATGTTCTGATGGTTCCACTACTGTTCTAGTGTTTCCTTTAGTGTTCTACAGGTTAACTCAATGTTCTGATGGTTCCACTACTGTTCTAGTGTTTCCTTTAGTGTTCTACAGGTTAACTCAGTGTTCTGATGGTTCCACTACTGTTCTAGTGTTTCCTTTAGTGTTCTACAGGTTAACTCAGTGTTCTGATGGTTCCACTACTGTTCTAGTGTTTCCTTTAGTGTTCTACAGGTTAACTCAATGTTCTGATGGTTCCACTACTGTTCTAGTGTTTCCTTTAGTGTTCTACAGGTTAACTCAGTGTTCTGATGGTTCCACTACTGTTCTAGTGTTTCCTTTAGTGTTCTACAGGTTAACTCAGTGTTCTGATGGTTCCACTACTGTTCTAGTGTTTCCTTTAGTGTTCTACAGGTTAACTCAATGTTCTGATGGTTCCACTACTGTTCTAGTGTTTCCTTTAGTGTTCTACAGGTTAACTCAGTGTTCTGATGGTTCCACTACTGTTCTAGTGTTTCCTTTAGTGTTCTACAGGTTAACTCAGTGTTCTGATGGTTCCACTACTGTTCTAGTGTTTCCTTTAGTGTTCTACAGGTTAACTCAATGTTCTGATGGTTCCACTACTGTTCTAGTGTTTCCTTTAGTGTTCTACAGGTTAACTCAATGTTCTGATGGTTCCACTACTGTTCTAGTGTTTCCTTTAGTGTTCTACAGGTTAACTCAGTGTTCTGATGGTTCCACTACTGTTCTAGTGTTTCCTTTAGTGTTCTACAGGTTAACTCAATGTTCTGATGGTTCCACTACTGTTCTAGTGTTTCCTTTAGTGTTCTACAGGTTAACTCAATGTTCTGATGGTTCCACTACTGTTCTAGTGTTTCCTTTAGTGTTCTACAGGTTAACTCAGTGTTCTGATGGTTCCACTACTGTTCTAGTGTTTCCTTTAGTGTTCTACAGGTTAACTCAGTGTTCTGATGGTTCCACTACTGTTCTAGTGTTTCCTTTAGTGTTCTACAGGTTAACTCAGTGTTCTGATGGTTCCACTACTGTTCTAGTGTTTCCTTTAGTGTTCTACAGGTTAACTCAATGTTCTGATGGTTCCACTACTGTTCTAGTGTTTCCTTTAGTGTTCTACAGGTTAACTCAGTGTTCTGATGGTTCCACTACTGTTCTAGTGTTTCCTTTAGTGTTCTACAGGTTAACTCAGTGTTCTGATGGTTCCACTACTGTTCTAGTGTTTCCTTTAGTGTTCTACAGGTTAACTCAGTGTTCTGATGGTTCCACTACTGTTCTAGTGTTTCCTTTAGTGTTCTACAGGTTAACTCAATGTTCTGATGGTTCCACTACTGTTCTAGTGTTTCCTTTAGTGTTCTACAGGTTAACTCAATGTTCTGATGGTTCCACTACTGTTCTAGTGTTTCCTTTAGTGTTCTACAGGTTAACTCAATGTTCTGATGGTTCCACTACTGTTCTAGTGTTTCCTTTAGTGTTCTACAGGTTAACTCAATGTTCTGATGGTTCCACTACTGTTCTAGTGTTTCCTTTAGTGTTCTACAGGTTAACTCAGTGTTCTGATGGTTCCACTACTGTTCTAGTGTTTCCTTTAGTGTTCTACAGGTTAACTCAGTGTTCTGATGGTTCCACTACTGTTCTAGTGTTTCCTTTAGTGTTCCAGGTTAACTCAATGTTCTGATGGTTCCACTACTGTTCTAGTGTTTCCTTTAGTGTTCTACAGGTTAACTCAATGTTCTGATGGTTCCACTACTGTTCTAGTGTTTCCTTTAGTGTTCTACAGGTTAACTCAATGTTCTGATGGTTCCACTACTGTTCTAGTGTTTCCTTTAGTGTTCTACAGGTTAACTCAGTGTTCTGATGGTTCCACTACTGTTCTAGTGTTTCCTTTAGTGTTCTACAGGTTAACTCAATGTTCTGATGGTTCCACTACTGTTCTAGTGTTTCCTTTAGTGTTCTACAGGTTAACTCAATGTTCTGATGGTTCCACTACTGTTCTAGTGTTTCCTTTAGTGTTCTACAGGTTAACTCAGTGTTCTGATGGTTCCACTACTGTTCTAGTGTTTCCTTTAGTGTTCTACAGGTTAACTCAGTGTTCTGATGGTTCCACTACTGTTCTAGTGTTTCCTTTAGTGTTCCAGGTTAACTCAGTGTTCTGATGGTTCCACTACTGTTCTAGTGTTTCCTTTAGTGTTCTACAGGTTAACTCAATGTTCTGATGGTTCCACTACTGTTCTAGTGTTTCCTTTAGTGTTCTACAGGTTAACTCAATGTTCTGATGGTTCCACTACTGTTCTAGTGTTTCCTTTAGTGTTCTACAGGTTAACTCAGTGTTCTGATGGTTCCACTACTGTTCTAGTGTTTCCTTTAGTGTTCTACAGGTTAACTCAATGTTCTGATGGTTCCACTACTGTTCTAGTGTTTCCTTTAGTGTTCTACAGGTTAACTCAATGTTCTGATGGTTCCACTACTGTTCTAGTGTTTCCTTTAGTGTTCCAGGTTAACTCAGTGTTCTGATGGTTCCACTACTGTTCTAGTGTTTCCTTTAGTGTTCTACAGGTTAACTCAATGTTCTGATGGTTCCACTACTGTTCTAGTGTTTCCTTTAGTGTTCTACAGGTTAACTCAGTGTTCTGATGGTTCCACTACTGTTCTAGTGTTTCCTTTAGTGTTCTACAGGTTAACTCAGTGTTCTGATGGTTCCACTACTGTTCTAGTGTTTCCTTTAGTGTTCTACAGGTTAACTCAATGTTCTGATGGTTCCACTACTGTTCTAGTGTTTCCTTTAGTGTTCTACAGGTTAACTCAATGTTCTGATGGTTCCACTACTGTTCTAGTGTTTCCTTTAGTGTTCCAGGTTAACTCAGTGTTCTGATGGTTCCACTACTGTTCTAGTGTTTCCTTTAGTGTTCTACAGGTTAACTCAATGTTCTGATGGTTCCACTACTGTTCTAGTGTTTCCTTTAGTGTTCTACAGGTTAACTCAATGTTCTGATGGTTCCACTACTGTTCTAGTGTTTCCTTTAGTGTTCTACAGGTTAACTCAGTGTTCTGATGGTTCCACTACTGTTCTAGTGTTTCCTTTAGTGTTCCAGGTTAACTCAGTGTTCTGATGGTTCCACTACTGTTCTAGTGTTTCCTTTAGTGTTCTACAGGTTAACTCAGTGTTCTGATGGTTCCACTACTGTTCTAGTGTTTCCTTTAGTGTTCTACAGGTTAACTCAATGTTCTGATGGTTCCACTACTGTTCTAGTGTTTCCTTTAGTGTTCTACAGGTTAACTCAGTGTTCTGATGGTTCCACTACTGTTCTAGTGTTTCCTTTAGTGTTCTACAGGTTAACTCAGTGTTCTGATGGTTCCACTACTGTTCTAGTGTTTCCTTTAGTGTTCTACAGGTTAACTCAGTGTTCTGATGGTTCCACTACTGTTCTAGTGTTTCCTTTAGTGTTCTACAGGTTAACTCAATGTTCTGATGGTTCCACTACTGTTCTAGTGTTTCCTTTAGTGTTCTACAGGTTAACTCAATGTTCTGATGGTTCCACTACTGTTCTAGTGTTTCCTTTAGTGTTCTACAGGTTAACTCAAGTGTTCTGATGGTTCCACTACTGTTCTAGTGTTTCCTTTAGTGTTCTACAGGTTAACTCAATGTTCTGATGGTTCCACTACTGTTCTAGTGTTTCCTTTAGTGTTCCAGGTTAACTCAGTGTTCTGATGGTTCCACTACTGTTCTAGTGTTTCCTTTAGTGTTCTACAGGTTAACTCAGTGTTCTGATGGTTCCACTACTGTTCTAGTGTTTCCTTTAGTGTTCCAGGTTAACTCAATGTTCTGATGGTTCCACTACTGTTCTAGTGTTTCCTTTAGTGTTCTACAGGTTAACTCAGTGTTCTGATGGTTCCACTACTGTTCTAGTGTTTCCTTTAGTGTTCTACAGGTTAACTCAATGTTCTGATGGTTCCACTACTGTTCTAGTGTTTCCTTTAGTGTTCTACAGGTTAACTCAGTGTTCTGATGGTTCCACTACTGTTCTAGTGTTTCCTTTAGTGTTCTACAGGTTAACTCAATGTTCTGATGGTTCCACTACTGTTCTAGTGTTTCCTTTAGTGTTCCAGGTTAACTCAATGTTCTGATGGTTCCACTACTGTTCTAGTGTTTCCTTTAGTGTTCTACAGGTTAACTCAGTGTTCTGATGGTTCCACTACTGTTCTAGTGTTTCCTTTAGTGTTCTACAGGTTAACTCAGTGTTCTGATGGTTCCACTACTGTTCTAGTGTTTCCTTTAGTGTTCCAGGTTAACTCAGTGTTCTGATGGTTCCACTACTGTTCTAGTGTTTCCTTTAGTGTTCTACGGTTAACTCAATGTTCTGATGGTTCCACTACTGTTCTAGTGTTTCCTTTAGTGTTCTACAGGTTAACTCAATGTTCTGATGGTTCCACTGCTGTTCTAGTGTTTCCTTTAGTGTTCCTTTACTACAGGTTAACTCAGTGTTCTGATGGTTCCACTACTGTTCTAGTGTTTCCTTTAGTGTTCTACAGGTTAACTCAATGTTCTGATGGTTCCACTACTGTTCTAGTGTTTCCTTTAGTGTTCTACAGGTTAACTCAATGTTCTGATGGTTCCACTACTGTTCTAGTGTTTCCTTTAGTGTTCTACAGGTTAACTCAATGTTCTGATGGTTCCACTACTGTTCTAGTGTTTCCTTTAGTGTTCTACAGGTTAACTCAATGTTCTAGTGTTTCCTTTAGTGTTCTACAGGTTAACTCAATGTTCTAGTGTTTCCTTTAGTGTTCTACAGGTTAACTCAGTGTTCTGATGGTTCCACTACTGTTCTAGTGTTTCCTTTAGTGTTTCCAGGTTAACTCAGTGTTCTGATGGTTCCACTACTGTTCTAGTGTTTCCTTTAGTGTTCCAGGTTAACTCAGTGTTCTGATGGTTCCACTACTGTTCTAGTGTTTCCTTTAGTGTTCTACAGGTTAACTCAATGTTCTGATGGTTCCACTACTGTTCTAGTGTTTCCTTTAGTGTTCTACAGGTTAACTCAGTGTTCTGATGGTTCCACTACTGTTCTAGTGTTTCCTTTAGTGTTCTACAGGTTAACTCAATGTTCTGATGGTTCCACTACTGTTCTAGTGTTTCCTTTAGTGTTCTACAGTTTAACTCAATGTTCTGATGGTTCCACTACTGTTCTAGTGTTTCCTTTAGTGTTCTACAGGTTAACTCAGTGTTCTGATGGTTCCACTACTGTTCTAGTGTTTCCTTTAGTGTTCTACAGGTTAACTCAGTGTTCTGATGGTTCCACTACTGTTCTAGTGTTTCCTTTAGTGTTCTACAGGTTAACTCAATGTTCTGATGGTTCCACTACTGTTCTAGTGTTTCCTTTAGTGTTCCAGGTTAACTCAGTGTTCTGATGGTTCCACTACTGTTCTAGTGTTTCCTTTAGTGTTCTACAGGTTAACTCAATGTTCTGATGGTTCCACTACTGTTCTAGTGTTTCCTTTAGTGTTCTACAGGTTAACTCAATGTTCTGATGGTTCCACTACTGTTCTAGTGTTTCCTTTAGTGTTCTACAGGTTAACTCAATGTTCTGATGGTTCCACTACTGTTCTAGTGTTTCCTTTAGTGTTCTACAGGTTAACTCAGTGTTCTGATGGTTCCACTGCTGTTCTAGTGTTTCCTTTAGTGTTCCAGGTTAACTCAATGTTCTGATGGTTCCACTACTGTTCTAGTGTTTCCTTTAGTGTTCTACAGGTTAACTCAGTGTTCTGATGGTTCCACTACTGTTCTAGTGTTTCCTTTAGTGTTCTACAGGTTAACTCAGTGTTCTGATGGTTCCACTACTGTTCTAGTGTTTCCTTTAGTGTTTACCGGTTAACTCAATGTTCTGATGGTTCCACTGCTGTTCTAGTGTTTCCTTTAGTGTTCTACAGGTTAACTCAGTGTTCTGATGGTTCCACTACTGTTCTAGTGTTTCCTTTAGTGTTCTACAGGTTAACTCAATGTTCTGATGGTTCCACTACTGTTCTAGTGTTTCCTTTAGTGTTCTACAGGTTAACTCAATGTTCTGATGGTTCCACTACTGTTCTAGTGTTTCCTTTAGTGTTCTACAGGTTAACTCAATGTTCTGATGGTTCCACTACTGTTCTAGTGTTTCCTTTAGTGTTCTACAGGTTAACTCAAGGTTCTGATGGTTCCACTACTGTTCTAGTGTTTCCTTTAGTGTTCTACAGGTTAACTCAATGTTCTGATGGTTCCACTACTGTTCTAGTGTTTCCTTTAGTGTTCCAGGTTAACTCAGTGTTCTGATGGTTCCACTACTGTTCTAGTGTTTCCTTTAGTGTTCTACAGGTTAACTCAATGTTCTGATGGTTCCACTACTGTTCTAGTGTTTCCTTTAGTGTTCCAGGTTAACTCAGTGTTCTGATGGTTCCACTACTGTTCTAGTGTTTCCTTTAGTGTTCTACAGGTTAACTCAATGTTCTGATGGTTCCACTACTGTTCTAGTGTTTCCTTTAGTGTTCTACAGGTTAACTCAATGTTCTGATGGTTCCACTACTGTTCTAGTGTTTCCTTTAGTGTTCTACAGGTTAACTCAATGTTCTGATGGTTCCACTACTGTTCTAGTGTTTCCTTTAGTGTTCTACAGGTTAACTCAGTGTTCTGATGGTTCCACTGCTGTTCTAGTGTTTCCTTTAGTGTTCTACAGGTTAACTCAATGTTCTGATGGTTCCACTACTGTTCTAGTGTTTCCTTTAGTGTTCTACAGGTTAACTCAATGTTCTGATGGTTCCACTACTGTTCTAGTGTTTCCTTTAGTGTTCTACAGGTTAACTCAGTGTTCTGATGGTTCCACTACTGTTCTAGTGTTTCCTTTAGTGTTCTACAGGTTAACTCAATGTTCTGATGGTTCCACTACTGTTCTAGTGTTTCCTTTAGTGTTCTACAGGTTAACTCAATGTTCTGATGGTTCCACTACTGTTCTAGTGTTTCCTTTAGTGTTCTACAGGTTAACTCAGTGTTCTGATGGTTCCACTACTGTTCTAGTGTTTCCTTTAGTGTTCCAGGTTAACTCAATGTTCTGATGGTTCCACTACTGTTCTAGTGTTTCCTTTAGTGTTCTACAGGTTAACTCAATGTTCTGATGGTTCCACTACTGTTCTAGTGTTTCCTTTAGTGTTCTACAGGTTAACTCAATGTTCTGATGGTTCCACTACTGTTCTAGTGTTTCCTTTAGTGTTCTACAGGTTAACTCAATGTTCTGATGGTTCCACTACTGTTCTAGTGTTTCCTTTAGTGTTCTACAGGTTAACTCAGTGTTCTGATGGTTCCACTACTGTTCTAGTGTTTCCTTTAGTGTTCTACAGGTTAACTCAGTGTTCTGATGGTTCCACTACTGTTCTAGTGTTTCCTTTAGTGTTCTACAGGTTAACTCAGTGTTCTGATGGTTCCACTACTGTTCTAGTGTTTCCTTTAGTGTTCTACAGGTTAACTCAATGTTCTGATGGTTCCACTACTGTTCTAGTGTTTCCTTTAGTGTTCTACAGGTTAACTCAGTGTTCTGATGGTTCCACTACTGTTCTAGTGTTTCCTTTAGTGTTCTACAGGTTAACTCAATGTTCTGATGGTTCCACTACTGTTCTAGTGTTTCCTTTAGTGTTCTAGGTTAACTCAATGTTCTGATGGTTCCACTACTGTTCTAGTGTTTCCTTTAGTGTTCTACAGGTTAACTCAATGTTCTGATGGTTCCACTACTGTTCTAGTGTTTCCTTTAGTGTTCTACAGGTTAACTCAATGTTCTGATGGTTCCACTACTGTTCTAGTGTTTCCTTTAGTGTTCTACAGGTTAACTCAATGTTCTGATGGTTCCACTACTGTTCTAGTGTTTCCTTTAGTGTTCTACAGGTTAACTCAGTGTTCTGATGGTTCCACTACTGTTCTAGTGTTTCCTTTAGTGTTCTACAGGTTAACTCAATGTTCTGATGGTTCCACTACTGTTCTAGTGTTTCCTTTAGTGTTCTACAGGTTAACTCAGTGTTCTGATGGTTCCACTACTGTTCTAGTGTTTCCTTTAGTGTTCTACAGGTTAACTCAATGTTCTGATGGTTCCACTACTGTTCTAGTGTTTCCTTTAGTGTTCTACAGGTTAACTCAATGTTCTGATGGTTCCACTACTGTTCTAGTGTTTCCTTTAGTGTTCTACAGGTTAACTCAGTGTTCTGATGGTTCCACTACTGTTCTAGTGTTTCCTTTAGTGTTCTACAGGTTAACTCAGTGTTCTGATGGTTCCACTACTGTTCTAGTGTTTCCTTTAGTGTTCTACAGGTTAACTCAATGTTCTGATGGTTCCACTACTGTTCTAGTGTTTCCTTTAGTGTTCTACAGGTTAACTCAATGTTCTGATGGTTCCACTACTGTTCTAGTGTTTCCTTTAGTGTTCTACAGGTTAACTCAATGTTCTGATGGTTCCACTACTGTTCTAGTGTTTCCTTTAGTGTTCTACAGGTTAACTCAATGTTCTGATGGTTCCACTACTGTTCTAGTGTTTCCTTTAGTGTTCCAGGTTAACTCAGTGTTCTGATGGTTCCACTACTGTTCTAGTGTTTCCTTTAGTGTTCTACAGGTTAACTCAGTGTTCTGATGGTTCCACTACTGTTCTAGTGTTTCCTTTAGTGTTCTACAGGTTAACTCAGTGTTCTGATGGTTCCACTACTGTTCTAGTGTTTCCTTTAGTGTTCTACAGGTTAACTCAATGTTCTGATGGTTCCACTACTGTTCTAGTGTTTCCTTTAGTGTTCTACAGGTTAACTCAATGTTCTGATGGTTCCACTACTGTTCTAGTGTTTCCTTTAGTGTTCTACAGGTTAACTCAATGTTCTGATGGTTCCACTACTGTTCTAGTGTTTCCTTTAGTGTTCTACAGGTTAACTCAATGTTCTGATGGTTCCACTACTGTTCTAGTGTTTCCTTTAGTGTTCTACAGGTTAACTCAATGTTCTGATGGTTCCACTACTGTTCTAGTGTTTCCTTTAGTGTTCTACAGGTTAACTCAGTGTTCTGATGGTTCCACTACTGTTCTAGTGTTTCCTTTAGTGTTCTACAGGTTAACTCAGTGTTCTGATGGTTCCACTACTGTTCTAGTGTTTCCTTTAGTGTTCTACAGGTTAACTCAATGTTCTGATGGTTCCACTACTGTTCTAGTGTTTCCTTTAGTGTTCTACAGGTTAACTCAATGTTCTGATGGTTCCACTACTGTTCTAGTGTTTCCTTTAGTGTTCTACAGGTTAACTCAATGTTCTGATGGTTCCACTACTGTTCTAGTGTTTCCTTTAGTGTTCTACAGGTTAACTCAGTGTTCTGATGGTTCCACTACTGTTCTAGTGTTTCCTTTAGTGTTCTACAGGTTAACTCAGTGTTCTGATGGTTCCACTACTGTTCTAGTGTTTCCTTTAGTGTTCAGGTTAACTCAGTGTTCTGATGGTTCCACTACTGTTCTAGTGTTTCCTTTAGTGTTCTACAGGTTAACTCAATGTTCTGATGGTTCCACTACTGTTCTAGTGTTTCCTTTAGTGTTCTACAGGTTAACTCAATGTTCTGATGGTTCCACTACTGTTCTAGTGTTTCCTTTAGTGTTCTACAGGTTAACTCAGTGTTCTGATGGTTCCACTACTGTTCTAGTGTTTCCTTTAGTGTTCTACAGGTTAACTCAATGTTCTGATGGTTCCACTACTGTTCTAGTGTTTCCTTTAGTGTTTACAGGTTAACTCAATGTTCTGATGGTTCCACTACTGTTCTAGTGTTTCCTTTAGTGTTCTACAGGTTAACTCAGTGTTCTGATGGTTCCACTACTGTTCTAGTGTTTCCTTTAGTGTTCTACAGGTTAACTCAGTGTTCTGATGGTTCCACTACTGTTCTAGTGTTTCCTTTAGTGTTCTACAGGTTAACTCAATGTTCTGATGGTTCCACTACTGTTCTAGTGTTTCCTTTAGTGTTCTACAGGTTAACTCAGTGTTCTGATGGTTCCACTACTGTTCTAGTGTTTCCTTTAGTGTTCTACAGGTTAACTCAATGTTCTGATGGTTCCACTACTGTTCTAGTGTTTCCTTTAGTGTTCTAGTGTTTCCTCAGTGTTCTGATGGTTCCACTGTTCTAGTGTTTCCTTTAGTGTTCCAGGTTAACTCAATGTTCTAGTGTTTCCTTTAGTGTTCTACAGGTTAACTCAGTGTTCTGATGGTTCCACTACTGTTCTAGTGTTTCCTTTAGTGTTCCAGGTTAACTCAGTGTTCTGATGGTTCCACTACTGTTCTAGTGTTTCCTTTAGTGTTCCAGGTTAACTCAGTGTTCTGATGGTTCCACTACTGTTCTAGTGTTTCCTTTAGTGTTCTACAGGTTAACTCAATGTTCTGATGGTTCCACTACTGTTCTAGTGTTTCCTTTAGTGTTCTACAGGTTAACTCAAGGTTCTGATGGTTCCACTACTGTTCTAGTGTTTCCTTTAGTGTTCTACAGGTTAACTCAATGTTCTGATGGTTCCACTACTGTTCTAGTGTTTCCTTTAGTGGTTCCAGGTTAACTCAGTGTTCTGATGGTTCCACTACTGTTCTAGTGTTTCCTTTAGTGTTCTACAGGTTAACTCAATGTTCTGATGGTTCCACTACTGTTCTAGTGTTTCCTTTAGTGTTCTACAGGTTAACTCAATGTTCTGATGGTTCCACTACTGTTCTAGTGTTTCCTTTAGTGTTCTACAGGTTAACTCAATGTTCTGATGGTTCCACTACTGTTCTAGTGTTTCCTTTAGTGTTCTACAGGTTAACTCAGTGTTCTGATGGTTCCACTGCTGTTCTAGTGTTTCCTTTAGTGTTCCAGGTTAACTCAATGTTCTGATGGTTCCACTACTGTTCTAGTGTTTCCTTTAGTGTTCTACAGGTTAACTCAGTGTTCTGATGGTTCCACTACTGTTCTAGTGTTTCCTTTAGTGTTCTACAGGTTAACTCAGTGTTCTGATGGTTCCACTACTGTTCTAGTGTTTCCTTTAGTGTTTTACAGGTTAACTCAATGTTCTGATGGTTCCACTGCTGTTCTAGTGTTTCCTTTAGTGTTCTACAGGTTAACTCAGTGTTCTGATGGTTCCACTACTGTTCTAGTGTTTCCTTTAGTGTTCTACAGGTTAACTCAATGTTCTGATGGTTCCACTACTGTTCTAGTGTTTCCTTTAGTGTTCTACAGGTTAACTCAATGTTCTGATGGTTCCACTACTGTTCTAGTGTTTCCTTTAGTGTTCTACAGGTTAACTCAATGTTCTGATGGTTCCACTACTGTTCTAGTGTTTCCTTTAGTGTTCTACAGGTTAACTCAAGGTTCTGATGGTTCCACTACTGTTCTAGTGTTTCCTTTAGTGTTCTTCAGGTTAACTCAATGTTCTGATGGTTCCACTGCTGTTCTAGTGTTTCCTTTAGTAGTTCCAGGTTAACTCAGTGTTCTGATGGTTCCACTACTGTTCTAGTGTTTCCTTTAGTGTTCTACAGTTTAACTCAATGTTCTGATGGTTCCACTCCTGTTCTAGTGTTTCCTTTAGTGGTTCCAGGTTAACTCAGTGTTCTGATGGTTCCACTACTGTTCTAGTGTTTCCTTTAGTGTTCTACAGGTTAACTCAATGTTCTGATGGTTCCACTGCTGTTCTAGTGTTTCCTTTAGTGTTCTACAGGTTAACTCAATGTTCTGATGGTTCCACTACTGTTCTAGTGTTTCCTTTAGTGTTTTACCGGTTAACTCAATGTTCTGATGGTTCCACTACTGTTCTAGTGTTTCCTTTAGTGTTCTACAGGTTAACTCAGTGTTCTGATGGTTCCACTGCTGTTCTAGTGTTTCCTTTAGTGTTCTACAGGTTAACTCAATGTTCTGATGGTTCCACTACTGTTCTAGTGTTTCCTTTAGTGTTCTACAGGTTAACTCAATGTTCTGATGGTTCCACTACTGTTCTAGTGTTTCCTTTAGTGTTCTACAGGTTAACTCAAGGTTCTGATGGTTCCACTACTGTTCTAGTGTTTCCTTTAGTGTTCTACAGTTAACTCAATGTTCTGATGGTTCCACTCCTGTTCTAGTGTTTCCTTTAGTGGTTCCAGGTTAACTCAGTGTTCTGATGGTTCCACTACTGTTCTAGTGTTTCCTTTAGTGTTCTACAGGTTAACTCAGTGTTCTGATGGTTCCACTGCTGTTCTAGTGTTTCCTTTAGTGTTCCAGGTTAACTCAATGTTCTGATGGTTCCACTACTGTTCTAGTGTTTCCTTTAGTGTTCTACAGGTTAACTCAATGTTCTGATGGTTCCACTGCTGTTCTAGTGTTTCCTTTAGTGTTTTACAGGTTAACTCAATGTTCTGATGGTTCCACTACTGTTCTAGTGTTTCCTTTAGTGTTCTACAGGTTAACTCAATGTTCTGATGGTTCCACTACTGTTCTAGTGTTTCCTTTAGTGTTCTACAGGTTAACTCAGTGTTCTGATGGTTCCACTACTGTTCTAGTGTTTCCTTTTGTGTTCTACCGGTTAACTCAATGTTCTGATGGTTCCACTACTGTTCTAGTGTTTCCTTTAGTGGTTCTACAGGTTAACTCAGTGTTCTGATGGTTCCACTACTGTTCTAGTGTTTTTTAGTTTTCTACAGGTTAACTCAGTGTTCTGATGGTTCCACTACTGTTCTAGTGTTTCCTTTAGTGTTTTACAGGTTAACTCAATGTTCTGATGGTTCCACTACTGTTCTAGTGTTTCCTTTAGTGTTCTACAGGTTAACTCAATGTTCTGATGGTTCCACTACTGTTCTAGTGTTTCCTTTAGTGTTCCAGGTTAACTCAGTGTTCTGATGGTTCCACTACTGTTTAGTGTTTCCTTTAGTGGTTCCAGGTTGACTCAGTGTTCTGATGGTTCCACTACTGTTCTAGTGTTTCCTTTAGTGGTTCCAGGTTAACTCAGTGTTCTGATGGTTCCACTACTGTTCTAGTGTTTTACAGGTTAACTCAGTGTTCTGATGGTTCCACTACTGTTCTAGTGTTTCCTTTTGTGTTCTACAGGTTAACTCAATGTTCTGATGGTTCCACTACTGTTCTAGTGTTTCCTTTAGTGTTCTACACGTTAACTCAATGTTCTGATGGTTCCACTGCTGTTCTAGTGTTTCCTTTAGTGTTCTACAGGTTAACTCAGTGTTCTGATGGTTCCACTACTGTTCTAGTGTTTCCTTTGTGTTCTACAGGTTAACTCAATGTTCTGATGGTTCCACTACTGTTCTAGTGTTTCCTTTAGTGGTTCCAGGTTAACTCAATGTTCTGATGGTTCCACTACTGTTCTAGTGTTTTTTTAATGTTCTACAGGTTAACTCAGTGTTCTGATGGTTCCACTGCTGTTCTAGTGTTTCCTTTAGTGTTCTACAGGTTAACTCAGTGTTCTGATGGTTCCACTACTGTTCTAGTGTTTCCTTTGTTATTCTACAGGTTAACTCAGTGTTCTGATGGTTCCACTACTGTTCTAGTGTTCCTTTAGTGGTTCCAGGTTGACTCAGTGTTCTGATGGTTCCACTACTGTTCTAGTGTTTCCTTTAGTGTTCTAGCGGTTAACTCAATGTTCTGATGGTTCCACTACTGTTCTAGTGTTTCCTTTAGTGTTCTACAGGTTAACTCAATGTTCTGATGGTTCCACTGCTGTTCTAGTGTTTCCTTTATTGTTATACAGGTTAACTCAATGTTCTAGTGTTTCCTTTAGTGTTCTACAGGTTACCTCAGTGTTCTGATGGTTCCACTACTGTTCTAGTGTTCCCTTTAGTGGTTCCAGGTTGACTCAGTGTTCTGATGGTTCCACTACTGTTCTAGTGTTCCCTTAGTGGTTCCAGGTTAACTCAGTGTTCTGATGGTTCCACTACTGTTCTTGTGTTTCCTTTAGTGTTCTACAGGTTAACTCAATGTTCTGATGGTTCCACTACTGTTCTAGTGTTTCCTTTAGTGTTCTACAGGTTAACTCAAGGTTCTGATGGTTCCACTACTGTTCTAGTGTTTCCTTTAGTGTTCTACAGGTTAACTCAATGTTCTGATGGTTCCACTACTGTTCTAGTGTTTCCTTTAGTGTTCCAGGTTAACTCAGTGTTCTGATGGTTCCACTACTGTTCTAGTGTTTCCTTTAGTGTTCTACAGGTTAACTCAATGTTCTGATGGTTCCACTACTGTTCTAGTGTTTCCTTTAGTGTTCTACAGGTTAACTCAATGTTCTGATGGTTCCACTACTGTTCTAGTGTTTCCTTTAGTGTTTACAGGTTAACTCAATGTTCTGATGGTTCCACTACTGTTCTAGTGTTTCCTTTAGTGTTCTACAGGTTAACTCAGTGTTCTGATGGTTCCACTACTGTTCTAGTGTTTCCTTTAGTGTTCTACAGGTTAACTCAGTGTTCTGATGGTTCCACTACTGTTCTAGTGTTTCCTTTAGTGTTCTACAGGTTAACTCAATGTTCTGATGGTTCCACTACTGTTCTAGTGTTTCCTTTAGTGTTCTACAGGTTAACTCAATGTTCTGATGGTTCCACTACTGTTCTAGTGTTTCCTTTAGTGTTCTACAGGTTAACTCAAGGTTCTGATGGTTCCACTACTGTTCTAGTGTTTCCTTTAGTGTTCTACAGGTTAACTCAGTGTTCTGATGGTTCCACTACTGTTCTAGTGTTTCCTTTAGTGTTCCAGGTTAACTCAGTGTTCTGATGGTTCCACTACTGTTCTAGTGTTTCCTTTAGTGTTCTACAGGTTAACTCAATGTTCTGATGGTTCCACTACTGTTCTAGTGTTTCCTTTAGTGTTCTACAGGTTAACTCAGTGTTCTGATGGTTCCACTACTGTTCTAGTGTTTCCTTTAGTGTTCTACAGGTTAACTCAATGTTCTGATGGTTCCACTGCTGTTCTAGTGTTTCCTTTAGTGTTCTACAGGTTAACTCAATGTTCTGATGGTTCCACTACTGTTCTAGTGTTTCCTTTAGTGTTTTACAGGTTAACTCAATGTTCTGATGGTTCCACTACTGTTCTAGTGTTTCCTTTAGTGTTCTACAGGTTAACTCAGTGTTCTGATGGTTCCACTACTGTTCTAGTGTTTCCTTTAGTGTTCTACAGGTTAACTCAATGTTCTGATGGTTCCACTACTGTTCTAGTGTTTCCTTTAGTGTTCCAGGTTAACTCAATGTTCTGATGGTTCCACTACTGTTCTAGTGTTTCCTTTAGTGTTCTACAGGTTAACTCAGTGTTCTGATGGTTCCACTACTGTTCTAGTGTTTCCTTTAGTGTTCTACAGGTTAACTCAGTGTTCTGATGGTTCCACTACTGTTCTAGTGTTTCCTTTAGTGTTTTACAGGTTAACTCAATGTTCTGATGGTTCCACTACTGTTCTAGTGTTTCCTTTAGTGTTCTACAGGTTAACTCAGTGTTCTGATGGTTCCACTACTGTTCTAGTGTTTCCTTTAGTGTTCTACAGGTTAACTCAGTGTTCTGATGGTTCCACTACTGTTCTAGTGTTTCCTTTAGTGTTCTACAGGTTAACTCAATGTTCTGATGGTTCCACTACTGTTCTAGTGTTTCCTTTAGTGTTCTACAGGTTAACTCAATGTTCTGATGGTTCCACTACTGTTCTAGTGTTTCCTTTAGTGTTCTACAGTTTAACTCAATGTTCTGATGGTTCCACTACTGTTCTAGTGTTTCCTTTAGTGTTCCAGGTTAACTCAGTGTTCTGATGGTTCCACTACTGTTCTAGTGTTTCCTTTAGTGTTCTACAGGTTAACTCAGTGTTCTGATGGTTCCACTACTGTTCTAGTGTTTCCTTTAGTGTTCCAGGTTAACTCAATGTTCTGATGGTTCCACTACTGTTCTAGTGTTTCCTTTAGTGTTCCAGGTTAACTCAGTGTTCTGATGGTTCCACTACTGTTCTAGTGTTTCCTTTAGTGTTCTACAGGTTAACTCAATGTTCTGATGGTTCCACTGCTGTTCTAGTGTTTCCTTTAGTGTTCTACAGGTTAACTCAATGTTCTGATGGTTCCACTACTGTTCTAGTGTTTCCTTTAGTGTTCTACAGGTTAACTCAGTGTTCTGATGGTTCCACTACTGTTCTAGTGTTTCCTTTAGTGTTCCAGGTTAACTCAATGTTCTGATGGTTCCACTACTGTTCTAGTGTTTCCTTTAGTGTTCTACAGGTTAACTCAGTGTTCTGATGGTTCCACTACTGTTCTAGTGTTTCCTTTAGTTTTCTACAGGTTAACTCAGTGTTCTGATGGTTCCACTACTGTTCTAGTGTTTCCTTTAGTGTTTTACAGGTTAACTCAATGTTCTGATGGTTCCACTACTGTTCTAGTGTTTCCTTTAGTGTTCTACAGGTTAACTCAGTGTTCTGGTGGTACCACTGCTGTTCTAGTGTTTCCTTTAGTGTTCTACAGGTTAACTCAATGTTCTGATGGTTCCACTACTGTTCTAGTGTTTCCTTTAGTGTTCTACAGGTTAACTCAATGTTCTGATGGTTCCACTACTGTTCTAGTGTTTCCTTTAGTGTTCTACAGGTTAACTCAAGGTTCTGATGGTTCCACTACTGTTCTAGTGTTTCCTTTAGTGTTCTACAGGTTAACTCAGTGTTCTGATGGTTCCACTACTGTTCTAGTGTTTCCTTTAGTGTTCCAGGTTAACTCAGTGTTCTGATGGTTCCACTACTGTTCTAGTGTTTCCTTTAGTGTTCTACAGGTTAACTCAATGTTCTGATGGTTCCACTACTGTTCTAGTGTTTCCTTTAGTGTTCCAGGTTAACTCAGTGTTCTGATGGTTCCACTACTGTTCTAGTGTTTCCTTTAGTGTTCTACAGGTTAACTCAATGTTCTGATGGTTCCACTACTGTTCTAGTGTTTCCTTTAGTGTTCTACAGGTTAACTCAATGTTCTGATGGTTCCACTACTGTTCTAGTGTTTCCTTTAGTGTTCTACAGGTTAACTCAGTGTTCTGATGGTTCCACTGCTGTTCTAGTGTTTCCTTTAGTGTTCCAGGTTAACTCAATGTTCTGATGGTTCCACTACTGTTCTAGTGTTTCCTTTAGTGTTCTACAGGTTAACTCAGTGTTCTGATGGTTCCACTACTGTTCTAGTGTTTCCTTTAGTGTTCTACAGGTTAACTCAGTGTTCTGATGGTTCCACTACTGTTCTAGTGTTTCCTTTAGTGTTTTACAGGTTAACTCAATGTTCTGATGGTTCCACTACTGTTCTAGTGTTTCCTTTAGTGTTCTACAGGTTAACTCAGTGTTCTGATGGTTCCACTGCTGTTCTAGTGTTTCCTTTAGTGTTCTACAGGTTAACTCAGTGTTCTGATGGTTCCACTACTGTTCTAGTGTTTCCTTTAGTGTTCTACAGGTTAACTCAATGTTCTGATGGTTCCACTACTGTTCTAGTGTTTCCTTTAGTGTTCTACAGTTAACTCAATGTTCTGATGGTTCCACTGCTGTTCTAGTGTTTCCTTTAGTGTTCTACAGGTTAACTCAGTGTTCTGATGGTTCCACTACTGTTCTAGTGTTTCCTTTAGTGTTCTACAGGTTAACTCAGTGTTCTGATGGTTCCACTACTGTTCTAGTGTTTCCTTTAGTTTCTACAGGTTAACTCAATGTTCTGATGGTTCCACTACTGTTCTAGTGTTTCCTTTAGTGTTCTACAGGTTAACTCAATGTTCTGATGGTTCCACTACTGTTCTAGTGTTTCCTTTAGTGTTCTACAGGTTAACTCAATGTTCTGATGGTTCCACTACTGTTCTAGTGTTTCCTTTAGTGTTCTACAGGTTAACTCAATGTTCTGATGGTTCCACTACTGTTCTAGTGTTTCCTTTAGTGTTCTACAGGTTAACTCAGTGTTCTGATGGTTCCACTGCTGTTCTAGTGTTTCCTTTAGTGTTCTACAGGTTAACTCAATGTTCTGATGGTTCCACTACTGTTCTAGTGTTTCCTTTAGTGTTCTACAGGTTAACTCAATGTTCTGATGGTTCCACTACTGTTCTAGTGTTTCCTTTAGTGTTCTACAGGTTAACTCAAGGTTCTGATGGTTCCACTACTGTTCTAGTGTTTCCTTTAGTGTTCTACAGGTTAACTCAGTGTTCTGATGGTTCCACTACTGTTCTAGTGTTTCCTTTAGTGTTCCAGGTTAACTCAGTGTTCTGATGGTTCCACTACTGTTCTAGTGTTTCCTTTAGTGTTCTACAGGTTAACTCAATGTTCTGATGGTTCCACTACTGTTCTAGTGTTTCCTTTAGTGGTTCCAGGTTAACTCAGTGTTCTGATGGTTCCACTACTGTTCTAGTGTTTCCTTTAGTGTTCTACAGGTTAACTCAATGTTCTGATGGTTCCACTGCTGTTCTAGTGTTTCCTTTAGTGTTCTACAGGTTAACTCAATGTTCTGATGGTTCCACTACTGTTCTAGTGTTTCCTTTAGTGTTCTACAGGTTAACTCAGTGTTCTGATGGTTCCACTACTGTTCTAGTGTTTCCTTTAGTGTTCCAGGTTAACTCAATGTTCTGATGGTTCCACTACTGTTCTAGTGTTTCCTTTAGTGGTTCTACAGGTTAACTCAGTGTTCTGATGGTTCCACTACTGTTCTAGTGTTTCCTTTAGTGTTCTACAGGTTAACTCAGTGTTCTGATGGTTCCACTACTGTTCTAGTGTTTCCTTTAGTGTTTTACAGGTTAACTCAATGTTCTGATGGTTCCACTACTGTTCTAGTGTTTCCTTTAGTGTTCTACAGGTTAACTCAGTGTTCTGATGGTTCCACTGCTGTTCTAGTGTTTCCTTTAGTGTTCTACAGGTTAACTCAGTGTTCTGATGGTTCCACTACTGTTCTAGTGTTTCCTTTAGTGTTCTACAGGTTAACTCAATGTTCTGATGGTTCCACTACTGTTCTAGTGTTTCCTTTAGTGTTCTACAGGTTAACTCAATGTTCTGATGGTTCCACTACTGTTCTAGTGTTTCCTTTAGTGTTCTACAGGTTAACTCAGTGTTCTGATGGTTCCACTACTGTTCTAGTGTTTCCTTTAGTGTTCTACAGGTTAACTCAGTGTTCTGATGGTTCCACTACTGTTCTAGTGTTTCCTTTGTGTTCTACAGGTTAACTCAATGTTCTGATGGTTCCACTACTGTTCTAGTGTTTCCTTTAGTGTTCTACAGGTTAACTCAATGTTCTGATGGTTCCACTGCTGTTCTAGTGTTTCCTTTAGTGTTCTACAGGTTAACTCAATGTTCTGATGGTTCCACTACTGTTCTAGTGTTTCCTTTAGTGTTCTACAGGTTAACTCAATGTTCTGATGGTTCCATTACTGTTCTAGTGTTTCCTTTAGTGTTCTACAGGTTAACTCAGTGTTCTGATGGTTCCACTGCTGTTCTAGTGTTTCCTTTAGTGTTCCAGGTTAACTCAGTGTTCTGATGGTTCCACTACTGTTCTAGTGTTTCCTTTAGTGTTCTACAGGTTAACTCAGTGTTCTGATGGTTCCACTACTGTTCTAGTGTTTCCTTTAGTGTTCTACAGGTTAACTCAGTGTTCTGATGGTTCCACTACTGTTCTAGTGTTTCCTTTAGTGTTCTACAGGTTAACTCAGTGTTCTGATGGTTCCACTACTGTTCTAGTGTTTCCTTTAGTTTCTACAGGTTAACTCAGTGTTCTGATGGTTCCACTACTGTTCTAGTGTTTCCTTTAGTGTTTTACAGGTTAACTCAATGTTCTGATGGTTCCACTACTGTTCTAGTGTTTCCTTTAGTGTTCTACAGGTTAACTCAGTGTTCTGATGGTTCCACTGCTGTTCTAGTGTTTCCTTTAGTGTTCTACAGGTTAACTCAGTGTTCTGATGGTTCCACTACTGTTCTAGTGTTTCCTTTAGTGTTCTACAGGTTAACTCAATGTTCTGATGGTTCCACTACTGTTCTAGTGTTTCCTTTAGTGTTCTACAGGTTAACTCAATGTTCTGATGGTTCCACTACTGTTCTAGTGTTTCCTTTAGTGTTCTACAGGTTAACTCAATGTTCTGATGGTTCCACTACTGTTCTAGTGTTTCCTTAGTGTTCTACAGGTTAACTCAGTGTTCTGATGGTTCCACTACTGTTCTAGTGTTTCCTTTAGTGTTCTACAGGTTAACTCAATGTTCTGATGGTTCCACTACTGTTCTAGTGTTTCCTTTAGTGTTTACAGGTTAACTCAATGTTCTGATGGTTCCACTACTGTTCTAGTGTTTCCTTTAGTGTTCTACAGGTTAACTCAATGTTCTGATGGTTCCACTACTGTTCTAGTGTTTCCTTTAGTGTTCTACAGGTTAACTCAATGTTCTGATGGTTCCACTACTGTTCTAGTGTTTCCTTTAGTGTTCTACAGGTTAACTCAATGTTCTGATGGTTCCACTACTGTTCTAGTGTTTCCTTTAGTGTTCTACAGGTTAACTCAGTGTTCTGATGGTTCCACTACTGTTCTAGTGTTTCCTTTAGTGTTCCAGGTTAACTCAGTGTTCTGATGGTTCCACTACTGTTCTAGTGTTTCTTTAGTGTTCTACAGGTTAACTCAATGTTCTGATGGTTCCACTCCTGTTCTAGTGTTCCTTAGTGTTCTACAGGTTAACTCAGTGTTCTGATGGTTCCACTACTGTTCTAGTGTTTCCTTTAGTGTTTACAGGTTAACTCAATGTTCTGATGGTTCCACTACTGTTCTAGTGTTTCCTTTAGTGTTCTACAGGTTAACTCAATGTTCTGATGGTTCCACTACTGTTCTAGTGTTTCCTTTAGTGTTCTACAGGTTAACTCAATGTTCTGATGGTTCCACTACTGTTCTAGTGTTTCCTTTAGTGTTCTACAGGTTAACTCAGTGTCTGATGGTTCCACTACTGTTCTAGTGTTTCCTTTAGTGTTCTACAGGTTAACTCAATGTTCTGATGGTTCCACTACTGTTCTAGTGTTTCCTTTAGTGTTTCTACAGGTTAACTCAATGTTCTGATGGTTCCACTACTGTTCTAGTGTTTCCTTAGTGTTCTACAGGTTAACTCAGTGTTCTGATGGTTCCACTACTGTTCTAGTGTTTCCTTTAGTGTTCTACAGGTTAACTCAATGTTCTGATGGTTCCACTACTGTTCTAGTGTTTCCTTTAGTGTTCTACAGGTTAACTCAGTGTTCTGATGGTTCCACTACTGTTCTAGTGTTTCCTTTAGTGTTCTACAGGTTAACTCAATGTTCTGATGGTTCCACTACTGTTCTAGTGTTTCCTTTAGTGGTTTCCAGGTTAACTCAATGTTCTGATGGTTCCACTACTGTTCTAGTGTTTTTTAATGTTCTACAGGTTAACTCAGTGTTCTGATGGTTCCACTACTGTTCTAGTGTTTCCTTTAGTGTTCTACAGGTTAACTCAGTGTTCTGATGGTTCCACTACTGTTCTAGTGTTTCCTTTTATTCTACAGGTTAACTCAGTGTTCTGATGGTTCCACTACTGTTCTAGTGTTTCCTTTAGTGGTTCCAGGTTGACTCAGTGTTCTGATGGTTACACTACTGTTCTAGTGTTTCCTTTGTGTTCTAGCGGTTAACTCAATGTTCTGATGGTTCCACTACTGTTCTAGTGTTTCCTTTAGTGTTCTACACGTTAACTCAATGTTCTGATGGTTCCACTGCTGTTCTAGTGTTTCCTTTATTGTTATACAGGTTAACTCAATGTTCTAGTGTTTCCTTTAGTGTTCTACAGGTTAACTCAGTGTTCTGATGGTTCCACTACTGTTCTAGTGTTTCCTTTAGTGGTTCCAGGTTGACTCAGTGTTCTGATGGTTCCACTACTGTTCTAGTGTTCCCTCTAGTGGTTCCAGGTTAACTCAGTGTTCTGATGGTTCCACTACTGTTCTTGTGTTTCCTTTAGTGTTCTACAGGTTAACTCAATGTTCTGATGGTTCCACTACTGTTCTAGTGTTTCCTTAGTGTTCTACAGGTTAACTCAAGGTTCTGATGGTTCCACTACTGTTCTAGTGTTTCCTTAGGTTCTACAGGTTAACTCAATGTTCTGATGGTTCCACTCTGTTCTAGTGTCTCTTTAGTGGTTCCAGGTTAACTCAGTGTTCTGATGGTTCCACTACTGTTCTAGTGTTTCCTTTAGTGTTCTACAGGTTAACTCAGTGTTCTGATGGTTCCACTACTGTTCTAGTGTTTCCTTTAGTGTTCTACAGGTTAACTCAATGTTCTGATGGTTCCACTACTGTTCTAGTGTTTCCTTTAGTGTTCTACAGGTTAACTCAATGTTCTGATGGTTCCACTACTGTTCTAGTGTTTCCTTTAGTGTTCTACAGGTTAACTCAGTGTTCTGATGGTTCCACTGCTGTTCTAGTGTTTCCTTTAGTGTTCCAGGTTAACTCAGTGTTCTGATGGTTCCACTACTGTTCTAGTGTTTCCTTTAGTGTTCTACAGGTTAACTCAATGTTCTGATGGTTCCACTACTGTTCTAGTGTTTCCTTAGTGGCTCCAGGTTAACTCAGTGTTCTGATGGTTCCACTACTGTTCTAGTGTTTCCTTTAGTGTTCTACAGGTTAACTCAATGTTCTGATGGTTCCACTGCGTTCTAGTGTTTCCTTTAGTGTTCTACAGGTTAACTCAATGTTCTGATGGTTCCACTACTGTTCTAGTGTTCCTTTAGTGTTTTACAGGTTAACTCAGTGTTCTGATGGTTCCACTACTGTTCTAGTGTTTCCTTTAGTGTTCTACAGGTTAACTCAGTGTTCTGATGGTTCCACTACTGTTCTAGTGTTTCCTTTAGTGTTCTACAGGTTAACTCAATGTTCTGATGGTTCCACTACTGTTCTAGTGTTTCCTTTAGTGTTCTACAGGTTAACTCAGTGTTCTGATGGTTCCACTACTGTTCTAGTGTTTCCTTTAGTGTTTTACCGGTTAACTCAATGTTCTGATGGTTCCACTACTGTTCTAGTGTTCCTTTAGTGTTCTACAGGTTAACTCAGTGTTCTGATGGTTCCACTACTGTTCTAGTGTTTCCTTTAGTGTTCTACAGGTTAACTCAGTGTTCTGATGGTTCCACTACTGTTCTAGTGTTTCCTTTAGTGTTCTACAGGTTAACTCAAGTGTTCTGATGGTTCCACTGCTGTTCTAGTGTTTCCTTTAGTGTTCTACAGGTTAACTCAATGTTCTGATGGTTCCACTACTGTTCTAGTGTTTCCTTTAGTGTTCTACAGGTAACTCAATGTTCTGATGGTTCCACTACTGTTCTAGTGTTTCCTTTAGTGTTCTAAAGGTTAACTCAAGGTTCTGATGGTTCCACTACTGTTCTAGTGTTTCCTTAGTGTTCTACAGGTTAACTCAGTGTTCTGATGGTTCCACTACTGTTCTAGTGTTTCCTTTAGTGTTCCAGGTTAACTCAGTGTTCTGATGGTTCCACTACTGTTCTAGTGTTTCCTTTAGTGTTCTACAGGTTAACTCAATGTTCTGATGGTTCCACTACTGTTCTAGTGTTCCTTCAGTGGCTACAGGTTAACTCAGTGTTCTGATGGTTCCACTACTGTTCTAGTGTTTCCTTTAGTGTTCTACAGGTTAACTCAATGTTCTGATGGTTCCACTACTGTTCTAGTGTTTCCTTTAGTGTTCTACAGGTTAACTCAATGTTCTGATGGTTCCACTACTGTTCTAGTGTTTCCTTTAGTGTTTTACAGGTTAACTCAATGTTCTGATGGTTCCACTACTGTTCTAGTGTTTCCTTTATGTTCTACAGGTTAACTCAGTGTTCTGATGGTTCCACTGCTGTTCTAGTGTTTCCTTTAGTGGTTCCAGGTTAACTCAATGTTCTGATGGTTCCACTACTGTTCTAGTGTTTCCTTTAGTGTTCTACAGTTAACTCATGTTCTGATGGTTCCACTGCTGTTCTAGTGTTTCCTTTAGTGTTCCAGGTTAACTCAATGTTCTGATGGTTCCACTACTGTTCTAGTGTTTCCTTTAGTGGTTCTACAGGTTAACTCAGTGTTCTGATGGTTCCACTACTGTTCTAGTGTTTCCTTTAGTTTTCTACAGGTTAACTCAGTGTTCTGATGGTTCCACTACTGTCTTGTGTTTCTTTCTTTAGTGTTTTACAGGTTAACTCAATGTTCTGATGGTTCCACTACTGTTCTAGTGTTTCCTTTAGTGTTCTACAGGTTAACTCAGTGTTCTGATGGTTCCACTGCTGTTCTAGTGTTTCCTTTAGTGTTCTACAGGTTAACTCAGTGTTCTGATGGTTCCACTACTGTTCTAGTGTTTCCTTTAGTGTTCTACAGGTTAACTCAATGTTCTGATGGTTCCACTGCTGTTCTAGTGTTTCCTTTAGTGTTCTACAGGTTAACTCAATGTTCTGATGGTTCCACTGTTCTAGTGTTTCCTTTAGTGTTCTACAGGTTAACTCAATGTTCTGATGGTTCCACTACTGTTCTAGTGTTTCCTTTAGTGTTCTACAGGTTAACTCAGGTTCTGATGGTTCCATTATGTTCTAGTGTTTCCTAGTGTTCTTACAGGTTGACTCAGTGTTTGGTGGTTCCACTGCTGTTCTAGTGTTTCCTTTAGTGTTCCACGGTTAACTCAGTGTTCTGATGGTTCCACTACTGTTCTAGTGTTCCTTTAGTGTTCTACAGTTAACTCAATGTTCTGATGGTTCCACTACTGTTCTAGTGTTCCTTCAGTGGTTCCAGGTTAACTCAGTGTTCTGATGGTTCCACTACTGTTCTAGTGTTTCCTTTAGTGTTACAGGTTACTCAGTGTTCTGATGGTTCCACTGCTGTTCTAGTGTTTCCTTAGTGTTCCAGGTTAACTCAATGTTCTGATGGTTCCACTCCTGTTCTAATGTCTCCTTCAGTGGTTCCAGGTTAACTCAGTGTTCTGATGGTTCCACTACTGTTCTAGTGTTCCTTTAGTGTTCTACAGGTTAACTCAAGTTCTGATGGTTCCACTGCTGTTGTAGTGTTTCCTTTAGTGTTCTACAGGTTAACTCAATGTTCTGATGGTTCCACTACTGTTCTAGTGTTTCCTTTAGTGTTCTACAGGTTAACTCAGTGTTCTGGTGGTTCCACTGCTGTTCTAGTGTTCCTTTAGTGTTCCAGGTTAACTCAATGTTCTGATGGTTCCACTACTGTTCTAGTGTTTCCTTTAGTGGTTCTACAGGTTAACTCAGTGTTCTGATGGTTCCACTACTGTTCTAGTGTTTATTTAATTGTCTACAGGTTAACTCAGTGTTCTGATGGTTCCACTACTGTTCTTGTGTTCCTTAGTGTTTTAACGGTTAACTCAATGTTCTGATGGTTCCACTACTGTTCTAGTGTTTCCTTTAGTGTTCTACAGGTTGACTCAGTGTTCTGATGGTTCCACTGCTGTTCTAGTGTTTCCTTTAGTGTTCTACAGGTTAACTCAGTGTTCTGATGGTTCCACTACTGTTCTAGTGTTTCCTTTAGTGTTCTACAGGTTAACTCAATGTTCTGATGGTTCCACTCCTGTTCTCGTGTTTCCTTTAGTGTTCTACAGTTTAAATCAGTTCTGATGGTTCCACTGCTGTTCTAGTGTTTCCTTAGTGTTATACAGGTTAACTCAGTGTTCTGATGGTTCCACTACTGTTCTAGTGTTTCCTTAGTGTTCTACAGGTTAACTCAGTGTTCTGATGTTCCACTACTGTTCAAGTGTTTCATTCATGTTCTAAAGGTTAACTCAATATTTCTGATGGTTCCACTACTGCTCTAGTGCTTCCTTTTGTGTTCTACCGGTTAACTCAATGTTCTGATGGTTCCACTGCTGTTCTAGTGTTTCCTTAGTGTTCTACAGGTTAACTCAATGTTCTGATGGTTCCACTACTGTTCTAGTGTTTCCTTTAGTGTTCTACAGGTTAACTCAATGTTCTGATGGTTCCACTACTGTTCTAGTGTTTCCTTTAGTGTTCTACAGGTTAACTCAGTGTTCTGATGGTTCCACTGCTGTTCTAGTGTTTCCTTTAGTGTTCCAGGTTAACTCATGTTCTGATGGTTCCACTACTGTTCTAGTGTTTCCTTAGTGGTTCTACAGGTTAACTCAGTGTTCTGATGGTCCCACTGTTCTAGTGTTTATTTTAATTTCTACAGGTTAACTCAGTGTTCTGATGGTTCCACTACTGTTCTAGTGTTTCCTTTAGTGTTTTACGGTTAACTCAATGTTCTGATGGTTCCACTACTGTTCTAGTGTTTCCTTAGTGTTCTACAGGTTACTCAGTGTTCTGATGTTCCACTGACTGTTCTAGTGTTTCCTTTAGTGTTCTACAGGTTAACTCATGTTCTGATGGTTCCACTACTGTTCTAGTGTTTCCTTTAGTGTTCTACAGGTTAACTCAATGTTCTGATGGTTCCACTACTGTTCTAGTGTTTCCTTTAGTGTTCTACAGGTTAACTCAATGTTCTGATGGTTCCACTACTGTTCTAGTGTTTCCTTTAGTGTTCTACAGGTTAACTCAATGTTCTGATGGTTCCACTACTGTTCTAGTGTTTCTTAGTGTTCTACAGGTTAACTCAGTGTTCTGATGGTTCCCACTACTGTTCTAGTGTTTCCTTTAGTGTCTACAGGTTAACTCAATGTTCTGATGGTTCCACTGCTGTTCTAGTGTTTCTTTAGTGTTCTACAGGTTAACTCAATGTTCTGATGGTTCCACTACTGTTCTAGTGTTCCTTTAGTGTTCTACAGGTTAACTCAATGTTCTGATGGTTCCACTACTGTCTAGTGTTTCCTTTAGTGTTCTACAGGTTAACTCAATGTTCTGATGGTTCCACTACTGTTCTAGTGTTTCCTTTAGTGTTCTAAGGTTGACTCAGTGTTCTGATGGTTCCACTGCTGTTCTAGTGTTTACTTTAGTGTTCCAGGTTAACTCAGTGTTCTGATGGTTTCCACTACTTGTTCTAGTGTTTCCTTTAGTGTTCTACAGGTTACACTCAGTGTTCTGATGGTTCCACTACTGTTCTAGTGTTCCTTTATGTGGTTCCAGGTTAACTCAGTGTTCTGATGGTTCCACTACTGTTCTAGTGTTTCCTTTAGTGTTCTACAGGTTAACTCATGTTATGATGGTTCTTCCACTGCTGTTCTGTGTTTCCTTTAGTTTCTACAGGTTAACTCAATGTTCTGATGGTTCCACTACTGTCTAGTGTTTCCTTTAGTGTTTACCGTTTAATCAATGTTCTGATGGTTCCACTACTGTTCTAGTGTTTCCTTTAGTGTTCTACAGGTTACTCAGTGTTCTGATGGTTCCACTACTGTTCTAGTGTTTCCTTTAGTGTTTCTACAGGTTAACTCAATGTTCTGATGGTTCCACTACTGTTTAGTGTTTTCCTTAGTGTTCTACAGGTTAACTCAATGTTCTGATGGTTCCACTAGTTCTAGTTTCCTTTAGTGTTCTACAGGTTAACTCAAGGTTCTGATGGTTCCACTACTGTTCTAGTGTTTCCTTTAGTGTTCTACAGGTTAACTCAATGTTCTGATGGTTCCACTACTGTTCTAGTGTTCCTTTAGTGTTCTACAGGTTAACTCAGTGTTCTGATGGTTCCCTACTGTTCTAGTGTTTCCTTTAGTGTTCTACAGGTTAACTCAGTGTTCTGATGGTTCCACTA